>NC_051443.1:3689154-3716750 GCF_001649575.2 Kryptolebias marmoratus
CTGCAGAACCACTCCTTTATTGAGTGGGTCTTGCTAATTGCCAATAATTTCCACCTGTTGTCTATTCCATTTGCACAACAGCATGGGAAATTGATTGTCAATCAGTGTTGCTTCCTAAGTGGACAGTTTGATTTTACAGACATTTCATTTATTTGAAGCTATATTGTGTTGTTTAAGTGTTCCCTTTATTTTTTTGAGCAGTGTGTGTGTGTATATATATATATATAATGAAATTCTGTGTGAATTATTTGATGACAGAGGGTTTTCTGTCTGTCCTAGGTCTTACTTATTGGCGTCTGAATGAGTGGGAACTGTATCGGCCACTACCAGACAGCTTTGACAGTGGATCTTTTCTCCTTCTGCAGGAGGCATCCATGAGTCTTGTGAGTAACACAAATCACACACCTGTACACCTGTCACTGATTTGATGAGAGGAGAGCCTGAGAGATGACTTTTTTTTACTGATAATTGTTCCAGATAGGTTTATTGAGACAAAAAATTCATCAATTTGCCCAAGTGTCTGCTAAATCATAGCATCATGATCATAGTCGTAATTAACCTGAACCATTGACTGTCTTTACGATCAACCTGCTTAGGTGTTTCACCTCTTCACTCTTTCAGAGTCCATCTCAGGAGTCTAGGGTGTCTCTAAAAGAGATCTATCAGAACAAGCAAAAAGATTCTAAGCAAACTGACTGGGAAGAATCTGTTGCTTCCAGTCCTTCATCACCACAGGTAAATCACTTGTTTTGTACATCAAAAATCTTTTAGCATTTGGCAGTAAAAGAAAACCTGACACTGTACATCTTGGGTGATCCATTTGAAAGTGCTCAGCATTGACTCAGAGCATTCATAACTAGCAGTTAAATTTGTACCTTAAAACATTTTTGCTGTCAGATGTCATTTACCAGCTCAGTGTATAGATTCACACACAGAGGTTGTCAGTGAGCAACAAACAGAACATCAGCAGGTAAAATCACAACACATTCAGACATCTAAACTACGTTATTGTTTTGACATTTACATAGAGCCATTTGAGTTGCATTTTTGAAGAGTTATCACTTGATAAGTATAATTATGTAAGATATGCATGATAGGTAAAAAGAATATTTTGATTAGTGACTTCAAGGAGCTCAGTGTCAAAGTAAAAACTGAAGCTTTTAACCTGATTATTCCACTGCAGTAAAATGGTTCACTGTCAGCCATCATCTCTTTTCTGCACAGCTTCACTGTGAACTTCTCATCACCTCGTGTGTTTATTTAGGTGAATATAATGGAACATAACACTTCTTAGACAGCTTTCAATTCAATTCAATTTTGAAGCATCAAATTACAACAAAAGTCATCCTAGTGCCCTATACAACAAAAATAACAATTCTAAATTCAGTTCAAAATGAATCCAGATTTAATCAAATTACTGATGCACATTAACTCAAATTAAAGATTACTAAAAAGTTCGAACTTATTTTTTGGCTTTAAAGGGGACAAACTGTCATAAAAGGACTGTACTTATATAGCACCTTTCTCGCCAACAAGGCTAATCAAAGTGCTTTACAACACAATCTGCCCTCATTTACCCACCCACACACACATTCATACATCACTGAATCTCTACAAAGCTAATCTGAATAAATCATTCTACAGACTTATCAATGCTTTAAATCGCATGCATACACCAATGGGGCACATGCACGCAATGAGGGGTTCGGTGTCTTGCCCAGAAACACTTTAACATGTGACTGCTGCGAGGAATCAAACCTCCAACTCTCTCGTTGAAGGACAACTTGCCTCTAACCACTGATCCACAGCAGTCCCAGTTTGAGTGATTGGTGTCAATCAAACCAAGAAATCTACACTAAACAGGCTCAGTTTTTTAAGCAAAATGAGACGCGATAGAGACTTGATCTGTCACAGATTGGTAGGTAAGATCTAACACATTAAAAAAAATAATTTGAGGGAGATAAAATATTAACAAAAGCCAGATTTGGCCCATGGGCCAAAGAGTTTGACACATGTTATCTAATCTTTTAACTCTGTGTTAAAGGTGATGACATTGGACCCGGCAGCTAACACGCAGCAGTCAGATCGAACCTCTGGCTTCACTTCACCCTCTCACTTCAGCAGCCCCTCATTTCCTGCCCAGGCCCATCTCTACCCTAGAGCCGGGAACTCAATAACCCCTGACAGCATGGTGGAGGGCAGTCCCAACACTGGAGATACAGACTTAATCTCTGATACCTCCAGTGTTTCTGCTGCTGGACCTTTGCCCACTAAGATGCAGATTTCATGGACTGCACCATCAGTGCTGTCGACTTCCAGGGATAAAACTCAGATGTCCCACTCAGTCAACCAGCAGCACAGGACCACTGCCCCCTTAGTCAATGAAGAAGAGGGAAGTCACACCCACACCAACACCCTGAAACCTTGTTTAGTTTCTGGTGCTCCTCTGCGGCCTGCAGTTAGTCCACACAAGGAGAGATCTTCATCACTGGAGGATCCTGTTGTTCTTTCTTTGTGAGTTTAACTTACTTGTTTCTCTTAGTTTGTGTATGATGAGATGCCCATGTTTAATGTAGGTACACGGTAAGTTTTATTAGGTTAGTTTTATTAGGTTTAGTTTTGGATATAGAAGATTTCATCCTGTTGGTCCTGAATCTCCTGTAAGCTCAAACTCTTCATGCAGAGGGTGGTCAGGGTAGTGGATGATGTCCTGAGCTTTACATGGGACTTGTTCAAAAAAGCTTTGAGACAGATCAGGTAGTTTGATTCTGATCATTTTACTGGCAACCTTGACAACATGTTCTAACCCTTTTCTTATTTTGTAATGAAAGGCTTCTGAACTTAGTTATAAAAGCAAAAGTAAGAGCTAATTTAAGCATAGTGCTGTAAAATATAGTTATCAACTTGCTGCAAACTCCAAATGTATTTAGTGTGTGGAGGACAAACATTGGCCTTTTTCAGACCACGTCAGTATTTTCTCTGAATGACAGCTTATTGTCAATGACAACACTCAGGTATTTCAAACATTCAACATACTCTGCTGGTTCCCTTTTAATGACTGTTAAAACAGGTGAATTTGAACTTCTCAAATCAATGAACATATCTATGGTTTTTGTGACATTTAGTTTAAAAAAGGAATTGTTGCACCATTCAATAACATCATCTGCCTTCTGACTGGGTGTGTTATTCTCCTCCTGTAGCAAGCTGACGGCTACCTCATCATTTGGAAACTTCAAAATGTCCTGTATGACTTGCTGTATGGGGACTTCTGCAATC
This sequence comes from Kryptolebias marmoratus, assembly GCF_001649575.2. NCBI lineage: Eukaryota > Metazoa > Chordata > Actinopteri > Cyprinodontiformes > Rivulidae > Kryptolebias > Kryptolebias marmoratus. Next base: position 3,692,431 of record NC_051443.1, read on the forward strand.
AGTAATGTATAAAATATATAATAGTGAAGACAAGATGCAACCATGAATGGAACCAATGGAGGAAGAGATCTCATCAGACAGAGAGCTGTTCACCCACTGACAATTGTCCAGAAGGAAGGCAAAAATCTAACTAACAATATCAGGACACAGATTTAAACTTGACAATAATTTATAGGCTAAAATGTGTTAAAATCAGAGGAAAAATCTAAAAACAGAAAGTGTGGTGGGAACCCAGGCCTTAAATATGTTAAAAAAGAAAGTTAAGAAGTGTTAAAACTGCATCAACAACCCTCTTTTGCAAACTGTAAAAAATCCAGCTTGTTCTCTACTTCACTGACCAACTTCTTCCTAATCAGTTTTTAAAAACCTTCATGACCAAGAAGGTCAAGACCACAAGTGTAAAGTCACTGATGCATTTGGCGGACTACAGCCACAACTGTACATGTTTTTCCACAGTCCAGGAACCCTTTGCTGCTCTAACAAGTACTTAATGATATGATTATTAAAAAATAACAAAGTTGATCTGCACAGTGTTTGGGGGGGTGACCAGAGATGGTCTCTTTTTTAAAAGATTGCGTAGGATTCATACTAAAAATGTACATACGCCAAAAAAATTCTGATTTTTAAAACCATGCGCACACACACACCAGCAAGCAACTTCACTTTCTAAATCACACCTGTACCTAAAAGTTTGTGCACAAGGTCCCACCTCAGGTTCTGTCTCAGGTTCTGCCCTCCACACGCCCACATTCAACCATAAATGGTCAATTCAAAGCACCTCATGTATGTGAAGGTGGATTTAAATAAGCCAGTTGATCAGTGTTTTTTGTGGTTACCAATGGCAACCATGGAGAAAAGAGTGAAGAAACAAAATTTCACAGAGGCAGAAATCAATGTGCTGATGTGTGAGGTGGAGAACAGAAAAGGTAAAAGGAAGCGTTGTGAGCGGCAACAAGTTGTTACCACTGTTGATTCAATGAGTGGGACAGAGGAACATGGCTGAGGTGAAGAAAAAGTGGTCAGATTTTAGGGTGGAGGCAAAAATGCGACTAACTGGCCACCGGCAGAGCATGTCAGCTACAGGTGGGGGTAAAGGAGTACCTGAACTTGCATACTTACACTGAAGACTGTAGGTCTGCCAGCAGCTATTCAATATTGTGGTAATCAGGTACTCTATTGTAAAATCTATGGATTAATCAAGTAAACATATACATAATTCCCATGTGGCGTCACACTTCCAGACAATCCCCCTCTCGTCTAGACATTTTTTAATTGCGGGCTATTTTTGACTGTAGTCGCAGTGGTTTCATGTTGAGTTAAAAGATGTTCTAAGTTTGGCAAAGTGTACATTCTGAAAATCAGGAGACATGAAGAAGCTCAAACAGAGGAGTGAAGTGAAGGAATGTTGGTGGGTCTGACTGGCAAACATCAACTCTGCTCGGACCACTTCTGTTCTGGTAAAAGTAACATTTTCTAAAAAGAAAAGTTCTGTTAAGAAATTTTATAGTATAATTGTATGTGTGCTAGAACGTCTCCACTGTAGATAACTCAGCTATACTATGTGCTAAACCCCAAAGCTAACGTTACAATTAAAGAATTAAATTAAAAGTTAAAAGATTTTGACAGTGATATAACAAATAGCTCAACAATAAAACAATATTATGGTGGGATGATAGTTACAAATAAAGGGCTGGTGCCATTTAAGGGTTGATTCTAATCCATAAACACACAGTTGACACGATATGCTAACATGTACATGTATGATATTGTTATTACTTACCCTACCAGAAACCAGAACTTTGTTATTAACACGAAGAGTTCAACAACCATTACAACTCTGCTAAAACACTGAACGTATGAATTCATTGCTTTCAGGCCATGTAGCTTCTCCATGGTGTAGGCCCTCTTCAAGTACACTCAATAATTACCAATACCGTAGTACGAGATGGCAAATTGTCAAGCTCGTCTGACATTTCCTCTGTTTTTCACCTCATACGGGTCAGTCCTGTCAGTAGTGATCTGCATATATCTTTCTCTCGCACATTGGTCAAGAGTAAGTAAATACCTGAATTTAGTTTGCTTTGAAGCCATTGTTTTCTACAGCTTGCCTACTAACATGACAAAACCATCACGTTTTGCTCTTCTGGATGAGATTTGTGGGAACTGTAGGTTTTCAACCTTTTATCCTGGAAATCTCCGACATTGATGCTTCCAGCTCCTCATTATTGCTGAGATTCAGTTACCAGGTGTCCTAAATTTTGTGGGATTTCACAATACTTTTGCCACTTTTTTTCGTTCCAATGGCAATTGAATAGCTAAGGAGGGAGGTTAGTGCAAGGACTGAACAGGGCCATAGAGGCTCTGACTGGTGTCAGTCAAACTGAGCTCACATGTGGTGAAGCACAGGCTAACCTGTCACCATCAGCCTTTACTTCCACCCACTGAGTGACATTCAGTTTTAAAGAGGAACAAATATGAACACTAAATGAACAGCACAGTGTATGTTCATGATATAAATGGATTTATTAATTTTCCATCTCTTTTTTTACAGATTGAGGCAGAACCTCAGAGAAAAGCATGCTCGACATGTAGCTGATCTGAAAGCTTATTATGAGTCTGAGATCCAAATCCTGCAAGACAAACTCAAACTCAAAGATTTGCCCCAGGGTTTAGAGGAGAGCAATCGAGCACTAACAGAAAGGTTTGCATAAGTTTATTTTTAAATTCTGTTTTCTCTTTTCTCACAAAAAAAGACAAATAATACAACATAATGTTTTTTAAAAAAGAAATTTTAAAACTTTTATTGCTAACATTTTTTTGAAGCATTTAACCATATTTCAAAATTTATTCAATGGAAAGAACATTAAATGAAATAAAAATCTCTTAAAATGTGACAAATGTGCTTTTGCCCTTATTGTTTGTCCCTTGTCTGGCAGTGCATTTCTGTTTAAATTAGGTTTTTCCCTTTTATTACATTCATTATCTGCAGGTGCCAAAGTCTACAACATGCTTTAGCTGACACCAAAAGCCACATTCAAGAACTGGAGGCAAAAAACAGCTCACTGGAGAAAAAACTGGTATTCTTAAATGTTTTTATATTATGTGGAGCGAGTAGTTTCAATAGAGCAAACAAAGTGTATAATGTGTATGGCTTTGCATGAATTACAAATGTTTTTCTTTCTAAGATGCTTACAAGTCAGAGTAGCAGCTCGTGTTGTACATATACATTTGTACTTTTGTATACTACATATATCTAAAAAGTTAATGAATTATTAAAATTTATTTTAAAAGCATCTTAATAGATGGATTTAGAACAATGGAGTCAAATTTACCAGAGTTTTAGTTTTTGTGTGAATTCTGAGTCACACTACTCTTTTCCTGTTTGTTTCTTCTGCACATTTTTGGACTGTATTTCAGCATATTTTCATACTAATATTGCAAAAGACTGCTTGGACAGCAATAAATCAAGTTTTTATTTTTCCATCCACTTGTTCCGAAGTTGGACGCGAGATAGCAGCTTGAGCTGGGAAACCATATGTTTTCCCATCCACTACTTCCAGCTCGTCTGGGACAATTCCAAGGTGTTTACAGACCAGCCAAGAGACAGTCTCCCCAGCATGTCGTAGGCTTCCCCAACGTCTCCTCCCTGTTGGACATGCCCAGAACACTTCTCTAGAGAGGTGTCTAAGATGAACCCCCACACCACCTCAACTGGCTCCCCTTAAATTTTGATGAGCTGCGGCTCTAGTCTGAGACCCTCCCAGACAATTAAACTTCTCATCCTATCTCTAAGGGAGAGCCCAGCTACCCTGCGGAGAAAACTCATTTTGACTGCCTGTATCCGTGATCTTGTTCTTTCAGTCACTACCCAGAGATCGTGACCATAGATGAGAGCAGGAATGTCCACTGACCGAAAACAGAGGGCTTTGCCTTTCAGCTCAGCTCCCTCTTTACCCCAGTGGACCAGTACAGAGAACACAATACTGTGGAAGCTGTGCTGATCCTTTTGTTGATCTTGCTCTCCATTCTTCCCTCACTCGTGAACAAGACCCTGAAATACTTTAACTTCTCCACCTGAAGCAGCACCTCATTCTCAACCCGGAGAGATCTGTCAACCTTTTTTCAATTGAGAACCATGGCCTCAGATTTGGAGGTGCTGGTCATCATCCCAGCTGCGAACCTCTCCAGTGAGAGGTGGGAATCACAATGACCACATCATCTGCAAGTAGCAGAGATAAAATCCTGAGCTCACCAAACCTTCATAAACTATTATCTTTCAAATACCATGCTTCACTCTGGTCTTTTTTTCTCTTTATGCTTCCTTTCTGTCTTTAAGTTTTATTATGCTCTTTCAATATTTTTACATAGATATTTATTTTTATTGATCTAGAGGGAAATCCAAAAATTATTCTCTGTATGTCCCTTTTTTTTTCTTTTTTATTCATTTGAACTAATAATAAAAGTGAAATCGTTATTTAGCTAACTTTTACCTTTTTCAGCAAAGTCATTCATCTCCCAGTGTTCACACTGCATTTTCACAGAAAAATCCATTTTATTTGTGCATATTTTATAACAAAAAATGAATTAAGTAAACACAAACACGTTAGAAAAGATGCAAAGAATTTGGTTCAAAGTCATATTAAGCTTACTTATATATCTTCATCAAGGATATTTTTCTGAAGTTACTTTTTAAGAATTGTATTTACAGTTGTTCTACGATGTCGTTGTTAGGCAGAATGGCCGGAGCGCTATGCTGTAGCAGGTGCAACTGTGAAGTCATTGCAGCAGCGACTAGAAGAGAGCAAACGTTTGAGCAAAGAGAAAGATGCCCTGGGTGCTCGTTTGAAGAGCCGCGTTCGGCAGCTGGAGGAGGTGGCGCAGAAAGCCTGCAGGGAGGCAGACGAGAAGGAGACAAGGAGGGAGAGAGAGTACAAGATGACACAAGACGTGAGTCAAAGACAAACAGAAAATAAATGTGTAAAAATATTATAAATGCATGCAGAACATCATTTCATACCTAACTTTATAAGCCTTCTCATTCTCTTGTTGGAGTTTAGGAGGTGTAAGAGTTTTTGTCTTTCTAAGAAGCACAAATCAATTTCATTTGATCTGCTCTGACAGTGGGAACATTAGGCAGGTTTTATGTGACAGATTCACATAAAATTTTAATTATTTATATTCTGTCAAACCAGAACAGTGTGCAATGTTTGCATTACTAAAACAGAATGAAATTCAGGGTTTCCCCCAGAAAAGAGGCTAAGCCTGGTGGTAGGTGGCTGATCGCCGGCCAACCATGATTTAGTAAAAAAAATATCAAAGTTGACAAGAAAGTTGAAAATATGGCTATTTATTTTGTGATATTGTAAGATATTTGTGCCAAATATATACACAACTACAGTTTTACAAAAAGGCACTTTTGAAATACTTTTTTAAACAAAAATACAATTAAAATAAAAATACTAATTGATTGCACCTAATTTGAATCCTAATTTAATTCACATTTACAAATAAATTAAATTAACATAAATGAAAAAGTGCAAACAAGGCACCAACACACGTCTCACGTCAAGGCCAATGAATACCAACAGAGAACTCTGACAAACAGACAGATGCTGTACTGTACTGTGCTTTTTGTGGCACAGGCTGCATGTTGGATCACTACATGTAACAACAAAACAAATCTAATGCTGAATTTAATAGCATCATTTTACTGGTAAACAAGAATAATATTTTCACTAAGTACAAAACATGCTTACCATATTAGGTCTTGTAAAGCCACCCGCTGAATTTCGGCTCAACTAACTATTTTTGGTTAAACCCACTCGCTCCATGTTTATTACTGTGGCTCCAGTGACCTGCTAACTCCAGGTAGCTGAAGGAGGCTCGGCCTCAGGGCTCATTAGAGTCCCGCGGGGCTCCGCGAACAGTGCACAGACCTGAGCGCACGGTGGAGACGTTTATACTTGGCTCTTACGTCGGTGCAGTTTTCTCAGAAAAGACAGGACAGTATGTAACCAGTGGAAATACGGTAAAAAGAGAGGGCAGATGGTTGTCACATTAAATATGGCTGCACGTATTCAGGAGGAAGAACTGTTGTGCTTCTGGCTGTGATCCAGAGAGGATGTTTAAACTTAAAGCATTCAGTTTGACTTTTATTGATTTATTTGCTTTAGTTGTGATTCGTCCATCATAGAAGAAGAATGTACACAGATCTCCCTAACATAGAAAATATTAGGGTTTTCCTACAACTCCAGAGAAAGGTTTTGTAAGAAGTTTTGTATCTGGGTATCATGATTTCCATATCTCCAACAACAGCGGCTAAAATAAATTAGTTTTTGGTATTAAAAACAATTAAGAAGAATATATGAAGATGGTACCGCCTAATACCGTCATTTCCAGCTCGCATATCAGTCATGAAAAGGAATGTCTAAAACTGAATGAATAGATCAGTCATCCCATCTATCATCATGGGAAATGTCAGATCTCCCAACAAAGTTGATTAGCTCATGGTACTCACCCAGCATCAGAGGGAATTCCATGAGTGCAGCGTGATGATGATGACCTGGCTAACTGTGCTAACTCTTGTTCTGCTTCCTGTCCTGAAGAGCTGGCTCTCATGTGTTGGTCCATGTGTTTATGGAGAGGCTGTGTAGTTTCTCCAATACAGAGGTCTGAACATTCTTGCTGCACCTAAATGTATACACCACACTGCTCAGTTTGTTTGGGTGTTTTGTCCTTAGGGTGGAAATAAAATTGTTTGAAATTTACCAGGATGTTATGTATGGAGAAAATTCTTCTGTGCTTGCCACATACCCCTACAACATATGGGATGACAAACACAAAAACATTGTCATTCTATATGTTACTTAAATCAGCTGTGCACCTACTCTCAAGCATAAGGGAAACTCTTCTGAACACAAATTGTGCTGTCCTCGCCCTGAGTTTCTGATTTTTTCAGCCGCTAGACAGCCAGACAACGACGCTCCAATAACCAAACTTCTGTCTTTTTACTTGTTTATTGAAGAGTGGCCTCTGACCACTGCCATCGCTTTGACCATCGTAAACTGCAACATACAAGGCTTAGTATTAGCTAACGAACATTGCAAATTAGCCATTCTTGCTGCAAGCTAAAATAAAAAAACATTTCCTAAATGACTTCACCATACAAATTATTTACACAACCGTCACATAAAACAAAGAGACAGTTATTATTTTCACCATTAAGCAATACTTACGAACAAATCTTGTCTGAAACACAACAAATAAAGCTATAATCAGCTATTCCACGAGCTGTTCGGTGTTGCGTTCCGCCATCTTGGATCTAATGTCTTTTTTTTTCCTCTTTACCGTCACTAAACAACGTAACAAAAATATCCACCAGGGGGCGTTTTGGTGCGGTTTTCAAAAACTTGCTGGTCCTGCTCAATTTACAAGAGGCAGCACACAAATGTTAAGAATTTGGACAGAGAAATCCATTTACGTCAAGTGAGAAAGACCAACTTTAAACAAAGGACGTTTCCTCAGATTTTAGCTTTCTAAAACTTGATGGAGCATTAAACCTGATACCTCGTCATTTTCCTTCTAATTCACACCTTCATGCATGTGTTAAAGCCTCTCTCCGGGAACCAGACAAACAAAGACCCTAATGACTCTCCGGTGGAAGGGGAGTGAGATTAATCTGCATGTAAATTTAGCTCCATAAACAGAGCATCTCATGCGGTTTAAAGGTTGGAACTCCACACTCTCCCATTTTGAATTGAGGAAGCTCTCCTGATGAGAAGAGAAATGTCTTCAACTACAAAATAGAGGTCCAGTTGCTTTGTTGTTGTTTTGTTTTTGTTGTTTGTTCTTTTATTTAAGCTTTTTGGATTTGCCATGTCCTGGATGAGTAAAGGCTCCAGACATACCCTATAAGAAGTCACAAAGACTGAGCGCAATAATGACCAAATGAGGGAGATGTGCCTGGCTGAGGCGCACTGCCTCCCGGCCACCACAGCCTCCAAGAGCTGCCCGTGTCTCCATGCGGACTTTTTAAGTTCATAGGTTTATAAGTTTTGCTGGAACAGTTATAAAGACGGCTGTATTTTCTAACAGCCTTGGCCAGCTGCTTCTCAGCGAAAGAGTAGAAGCAAATTAGGCTCACCAGCTTTTCTGCATAAACACACAACAACTTGGGCCAATTACACAGTACTTGGTGCAAACCCCTGTGCGAAAAAGTTCTCTCAAATTGATCTGTACTATGCTGTTTTGGCTTTGGAATCCTGGGAATGGGTGGTCGCAAAACGCGTACGTCATCAGAATTTTTAAACTAACTATCAAAGTTGCTCTGTGTCATCATTGATCTTCCCTTTGTAATAATCCTGCTGTTGTTTAATTCCACAACCAAGTGCTTGCACAGTCCATAAGTCATCACTTTATCACATTATTAAGCTCAAAACATGAATTGACCGTGATTTTTAATTTCTGTTCCTACTTTGCTTCACTACACAAAAGCACATCAGGAAGGGGTTGGCTTTGACACCCCTTGCCACCTTGGTCATTAAAGAAATCACGTTGAAGCAACTATAAGGTATCTAAGCTGTGAGCTGTGAGGGACCAAGCTTAAACAAGGACAAAAGGTGTTTAAAAATAGAAAAAGTCTTCAATTTAATGAAGTGAAAAAATAGTTAACAAAGTGTCAAACTCCAATACAATATAAATCAAATAATAAACAACTTGGGTTTGGGTCCACCTCAACTCGACTCAAACAAAACTGACCCGTCAACAACAAACCATGGCTGCTTAAACGGCTTCAATGGGGGTGGAGTAACCCAAACTCACCACATGAGGGCGGTACAATATAACAAAAGAACAAAAAAAATACACAATTCTATAATAATATGTATGTGTGTATATATATATATATGTGTGTGTGTGTATGTATATATATCCCTGTGAGGGACTTGCCATCCCATCTCTCATGCAGTGGCTGCTAGAGATAGCCACCAGTTGTCTGCAGTCCAGAAAGGGGAAGAAGGTAAAGAAAATGGATTGAGAAAAACATTGACAACCCTTCGAACATATTGATACATTTTAGAGCACATCCAACCCCCTTCATCCACTAATCTCCTAAAGTTGCAGCCCCATGAGATACTGGTTTTATTATTGAATGATGCTCTGTTTTTATTCATTTTGAAATTACTGGCTTTGTTTCTTCAGCTGCTTAGAGAACACAACTCTTTGATGAAGGAGCATGAGGCAGTGAAGGTATAGTCTTTCTGCACTTTTCTCACAACAATTTGTTAGATTTTATGAGTCTGTAAAATATGCCACATAATATAAACACTAAGGACTAAAATCACTTCTCTGGTCTCACTTTTGTTTAACTTAATGCCATTTTAACATTTTTTTCTCTCTACAGAAGCACCTGATGTCAGCAGAAAGCAAACTTGTTGATGCAAACGATCACATATCTGAGTTAAAGAGGTGAGTGATATGTTGTACAGTTTAACACAATTTTAACCGGGAGGTTTGAACTGTTGTTTCAAATGATCAACCAGGGCTCCAAAGTTGGGAACACAAATTTTAAATTCATAAAATTAAATCTAATTGAACTTTCTAATTGAATTTAGATAAGCAGCTAATTGATTTACTAACTAGAAATAAATGTAACTATTATTGAATGGAAATGGACTTTTTCGTCTCACTGTTTAGAAACATTGAAAATCAGCTTACAAACACTTCTAAGACACACAGGAACATGTTTTAGAAATGGCTGAATGTTTTTTTTTTTGTTTTGTTTCAGCCTTGTGTACATGATAACAGTCTTTTAGGAGCCCCTAAACAGTGTCTTTCAAAAATGGGTTTCAAAGTCTCAGTCTCAGACCCGAGGTTCAATCATTAATCACACATTTAATAAACATTCAGCCGAATGGAGACAGACAACTCTCCAAACCCGGAGACACCCGTCACACATGCCCGGATCATGAGTTGTGTCTGGAGTGGTTCCCCTTTTACCATCTTTTTATACTATAAACCGCGCCCAACACCAGAGTTTCTGCACACAAACAGCTGCAGCAGCCTGTTTTTCCGTCTCAAGGACGGCTACCTAATCTCACTCGGCCATGTCATGATGTCCTGGAGTCTTTGTCCTCCCTCACCCCACAGACACAGCTTTTCTTTTGTGATTCTGTCCCATTCGCTCCTTTCAGTTTAAGCCGGCTTGTTCACAAACTTAAGAGACATGAGGGTGCTTGCAGCTGATGTTTACTATGGTCTTGTACTCTTTTTCTTCAGATCCTTTACACCACATGTACACCATAGAACTGGTAACACACAGATAATACACAACATTACCTTACTTGCTTTCGCTTATATAAAATATGCAATTTACAAACATAGAATAAACTTACCCCTTTGGCCTGCAAGTGGACAAACCAGTAGACTTGAAATGCTTCTTCTTCTTAACTGGCTCAACAACAAGCCCGTTACGTTAGCTGCTTAACAAGCTCTCTTTTTCTTCTCGCTTTTTCTTCCGGAAGTGACGTCAGTCGACTTAAACGGAACTTATCAAGTTTATCACTTACTTTCTCTTAAATATCAACAATAATACTTCGCTCTCATAAGTATTACTAAAAATACTGGCAATGAACAAATACTTGAAAAATTAGCATATAAGAAATTTACTATATAAAACTACTCTATGAGATTAACAACACCACAGCTCCATCTAGTGGTGAAACATAGACCAAAAATAACTACTGCAGTTACACAGTTAATTAAGCACGTTTTATTTTAATAATTAGTTTGTATGTTTTATTTTATCATAAGCTAAGCGTAACATTATTTTAGCAGTCAAAGTTTGATTATACTTCACAGGAAACAGGAGGCATCCTAATCAGATCCTTGAACCACCTCAACTGACTCATTTCGATGTGAAGTAGTAGCTCTAATCCGAGTTCTCTAAGGCAGAGCTGATCCCCCCTATGAAGAAAGCCCATTTCTGCCTCTTGTATCTGGTATCTTGTTCTTTTGGTCATAATCCAACCCTCATGACCATAGGTGAGGATTGGAAACTAGACGGACCAGTAAATCCAGAGCTTTGCCTTTTGACTCTGCTCTTTCTTCATCATGACCAACTGAAGCAACGCCCTCATTACAGCAGATGAGGTCCCAATCTGTCAATCCATCTCCCGCTCCATTCTACCATCACTCATGAACAAGAGGCCCAGAAACTTGAACCCCTCCACTTGAGGCAAAGACTCATTCCTGACCCAGATGGAACATTCCACCTGGTTGTTCCAGTTGGGCACCATGGCCTCAAACTTAAAGGAGCTGACTCTCATCCTAGCCACTTCAGACTCAGCTGTGAACTTTCCCAGTGCACAATGAAGATTATCAATCAAGTGCTGCACACAAAAACATCAAATTACAACTACAATTTATAATTAAAAAACACAATAGGAGAAATTAAAATCATAAAAGCAGGCTATATCTCAACACCAATGAGTATGAATGGGTTTTAAGAAGAGATTTAAAAACACCAAGGGTTGGAGCCTGTCCGACATGAAGGGGCAGCAGGTTCCACAGTTTAGGAGCTACAACTGAAAAGGCCCGATCACCTGTGTGGACCATCCTGGGCCTCGGGACAACTAAACACAAACAATTATTAGATCTGAGGGATCTAGAGGGAACATAAGGCTGCAGGAGGTCAGACAGGTATACAGGAGCCTGCCCATTCAGGGCCTACTCTAAAACAAAAGGGAGCCAGTGAAGGGAAGTGAGCACTGGGGAGGTATGTTCACGCTTTTTTGTTTGTGTTAAAAGACGTTCCACAGTGTTCTGAACCAACCGTAGTCGTGAGTACCTCGACGAGACAATCAAACAGTGGTTGTAGTGAAAAAGAATGATTGTGCTTCAACTAAAAATAGATCTGAGTGTCGTCTGCATATGAATGAAATGAAATGTTAAATCTTCTAAAGATGGAACCTAAAGGGAGCTTGTAAATGGAAAATAAAATGAGTCCAAGAATGATCCTTGGAGAACTTCTCATGTGAGGGGAGCTGAGGGAGAAGTAAATTCTCCGAGATTCACAGAGAAACTCCTGTTAGATAAAAAAGACCTAAATCAGTCCAGTGCAGAGCCCTTGATACCACATAGGTTCAGCTGTGAGATCAAGATATTGTGGTCAACTGTCAGGTCTAAAAGCAGGAGAATAGCTGAGTCTCCTGAATCTGTAGCCAATAAAAAATCATTAAAAACCTCTAAAAGTGCAGTTTCAGTTCTGTGAAGGGCTTTAAAACCAGACTGAAACATTTCAAGAATGCTGTGTGCATTTAAAAAGGATTGCAGCTGAATAAAACTATCCTTTCTGAAATTTTTGATAAAAAAGGAAGTTTTGAAATGGCCTAAACTTTAAAAGGACAGATGAATCAAGATTTCAACGGCTGCACAACTGCATGTTTTAAACAGGCTGGAACAACACCTGAACTGAGACTGCTATTAAAAAGAAAGTTTTTGCAAGAGATACTTAGAGTCACCATTTTTCAGAATTTCACAGTTGAATTTTTAAATAAAACAGATTTTGTAGAATTTCATTTATAGCTATATTTATAGCTATATCTTCACGGACCGGTTCATTATCAGACAGTATTTTCATGGACGTGTCTTTCAAGTTGTGGCGGATAAATACAACAAAATAAAATGATACAACCGGCATGAAAACAGGTATTTTTAAAACATAATAAACGTAAATCCATTGTGTCCTCGCAGCTTTGTTAGCTGTGTCCTGGTATTGTGTTAGCATCATGAGTAACACCCTCTCCTCCCGCTAATGTTCTCTGGTCAATATGATGATGTTTAAACATGTCCTTTAAAAATAAGATACACCACAAATATAAAGTGCACAAAGAATACAACTTATCATAACGCTGAATCAGTGGGAGCCCTGTGCCTGATTCTCAGTAACGAGACGGTCCCAGAGGGCTTCCAGAGATGTTTGTTTCTTACTCATTTTGCTGCTTGTGGGTTTGTTTTTAGCTGTAACGGATCATGTGACCTAGATAAGCGTTCTGACACACATATAGACTGAGTCACAGACAGATGTAGTGGAGAGAATCCGGTCAGTTTTCAAAATAAATGTCATTCAGACTCCGAAAATAAAGAAAACAGAAATACTGTAAGTTAATTATTCTTTCTGTGTGGCCCGGTACTAAATAACCAACAGACTGGTACCGGTCCAAGACCCAGGGGTTGGGGATCTCTGTTCTAAAGCACTTTGTTGCTGAAAAGTGCTATATAAATAAATTTGACTTTACCTTTAAATAAATCTGAAATCAGCTTAGAAAATGACAGTTGGTACATGTGTAGTTCATCTTGTTATTTTCTTCCCAAAGCTAAGTTTTATGCCAGAAAATGTGTGTAAATATGGAGTGAAGCTGATTTAAAAGAAACATTTTACAGTATGGAAGTTGGCACGTTTATTGTGTTTCAATGTATTTATTTGGGTGTTTAAATTTAGTTTCAACTAAAAAAAACATCACATTAGCTTCTGTTTTAATAAAAAATGTTATAGCTCTCAGATTTCCAGAGAAACGTTTGTGTGGTTGTCCCACAGCCACAGTGAGTGAAAAAGAGCTGAAGGCAACAGAAATGTACTGTGCTGTTTGGTAAAAATCACACCTCCATTAATCATCAGTTTAAATTGCTGTATGATGCTATGATGTACAGTGGTAAACAACTACCACTATCTGGAAAACAAATGCATGCATTTCCCTCTGAATTTATGACTCTTTAACCATGTTGAGTCTCGTCTGTTTCTCTGTAAATCCCTCAGAGTCATCTCCAAGCTGGAGTGTCAGGTGAAGCAGCTGGAGCATGAGAACCAGGCCAGGATCCGTTACACTTCCCACAATAACACGGAACCCTCTGGAGCTGGGTAAGCTTTTAATTAGATGTCTGAGATTTACTGTTAAATGTTCAAATCAGTTTGATGTTGTTACTAAGGAGCTTAATACATAGAAAACAAGCATTCCCTGAAGAAAAGCATATCCCCCACTACCTTTCATACCAGAGTTTAGAATTCAGTTCAGTTTATTTATATAGCACCAAGTCATAACAAAAGTCATTTCAGGGCACTGTACAAAAACATTCACAGAAATGATGAAAGCCAGTCAGTAAAAGTTATTTATCTAAGGAAGCCAGCAGATTGTGTTAAATCTTCACTTTATTGCAGTCTCCCACTCTGAGCAGCACATTGACAACAGTGGAAAGGGAAGAAACCTCCAGCAGAACCAGGCTCAGGATGAGCAGACATCTGTTTCGACCAGCTGGGGTTAGAGGACAGGAAAGAGAAAAAGACAAACATAGAATGACTGGTCCAGGTGTAGTTTCTACTGGAAAAAAGAATAATAAAACCTGTGTTGATGATAGAAATAATTACAAACACAAACATGGAGAGCAGAGCAATTAAAGACAGCAGCAGAGTGAGGAGATGTGGGCAGTTTGTCCTCCACAGTCTAACACAGTCTAAGCCTAAAGCAGCATAACTAAGGGATAGCTCAGGAAACCCAAGCCAACCCTTACTGTAGAATTTATCAAAAAGGAAAGTCTTAAACCGAGTCTTAAAAGTAGACAGGGTGCCATCCCCACTTACAGAAATTGGAAGTTGGCTCCATAAGAGAAGAACCTGATAGCTACTACCTCGCATTCTACTTTTGGAAACTCTAGAAACCACAAGTAAACCTGCAGTCCGAAAGTGAAGTGCTCTGTTAGGAAAATATGGAACAAAAAGATCTTTAATAGAAGATGGAGCTTGGTTGTTAAGAGCTTTGTATGTTAGAAGTACAATTTTAAATTATATTCTGAATTTGACAGGAAGCCAATAGTGAGAAGCTAAAAGTAGAGAAATATGATCTCTACTCCTAACTCATCAGGACAGGAGAATTTTATTCTGAAGGCAAAAGAGCGTTCGAGACCCCACTAACTGAACTCAGGAGAGAGGCTTCATTACATCATTTTCAGCCACACTTTTACATAGTTACTGAGCAGCTTCGCTTCTCACAAAGAAGATCTGATAATATCAGGGGGTGAGGAAGCACTGAGAACAAATTAGCCAAGTCCAGAATTCCAGAAGCAAGGAGTATGGGAGGACCAGAGTCTTTCTCAGTTCCCACACAGAACAAAGAACAAAAGCATTTCAAACCTTGATACTGAAAAATTACAGTTAGAAGAAGAATAACTTCATTGCAAGAATCATAATTATTATTATACATTTTACAATTGAAAAGAACATTAAAATTTTCCATTACACGGTCCTGGTAACATTTTTAATGTGGAGGTCTTTATGTCTTCAAGACATGCTTGTAATCTAAGTATAACAATGAAAGTTTATCCCATACTGTCTTATAACTTTACCTAATGGAAGCATATATAAAGTAAAAAGTACTGGTCCAAACACTGAACCCTGAGGATCTCCATGACCAACTTAAGTGTATGAAGAAGATTCATTATTAACATTTACAAACTGGAATATAAAATAAATATGATGGAAACCATTAAGGCATAATCTGGTGAGAGTGCATAGTGTTGTTTTTCAGCTGTAGTTTCACTTGTATCTCAGCTCTTCTCCTTATTTTCCTCCTACAAGATTGATAGTAGGAGTTAGGGTGAACTTGAGAAAACAAGTCCAACAACGGTTCAGACTCATGTGGAGGAAACACTGAACCATAAGCTCAGTGTACAGAAGAATCATGACCCACCATAGCATCTTTGATAGACAGTAGAGTCTGACAATCATAGAACTGAGCAGCACTCCCCAAATTGATGAAATATCAGGGTAGTGTAGAAAAGAGAAGGTCATCATGTCACATCCTTAAGCAGCAAGAACTTGTAGTTGATGTTTTCTTTAGGATTTAATCAGTTTCTCACATAATTTTAGATGGATTTGGCCCACTCTTCTGTCCAGTGCGGACATTGGTTTTTGCACAACTCTTTAAAGGTCCCATCACAGTATTTCTCTCAAGTTGTGGTCTGGACTTTACCTGCACACCTGAATGCTACTTTTCTTTTTAAATCTAGTTAAACCACTAAGGGTGGACTTAGTTTTTTTTGCACACACCTTTTTTATTTTGGCTTTATTTATGTTTAATAAATAATAACATAGATAAATTTGCTATGTATTTTTGTTCACTTGAGGTTAGACATGAATAATTTTGAACCTGCTACAAACCAGAGCAGTTTTATGTCCTGATATGGAAAACCCTGGACCAGAGAAAGGATGGCCTTTTTTTTCTCTACAACTATATTTTCATACAGTCAAA
Organism: Kryptolebias marmoratus; assembly: GCF_001649575.2. NCBI lineage: Eukaryota > Metazoa > Chordata > Actinopteri > Cyprinodontiformes > Rivulidae > Kryptolebias > Kryptolebias marmoratus. The sequence goes on from NC_051443.1 coordinate 3,708,729, forward strand.
AAATAACTCCCTACAATCTACAAGGGCCTGTTTCAAATTTAATTTAAAAAATAGATGTGTTATTAAGGTATTTATGTTCCTTTCTATGCATGTTTTGGTTTTCTCCACTTACTGCAGTTTCCTCCTACATTCTAAAACAATGATGTTAGGATAATTGATGATTTTAAATTGGCCTTAGGTGTGAGTTTGTGGGTGGTTGGTTGGTTGGTTGTCTCTGGTGAGTTTTCTGGTGTGTGCTTATCCTCTCTCTTGTTTGCTTCCCTGTGTCTCTGCACAAGATTGATAGAATACAGAAAATAGACACATAGAATGATGTAATATTAAGCAACGTAAGGAACATCACATTTGTTTTCCTCAAAGCCCACCACCCCTGCGCTCTGTCACACCCAGCAGTCCAAATCTCACTCCAAGCCACCTTCTAAAGTTGGAAACCCTGCAGAACAGTAACTAAAAGCTAAAGGTAGCAAAAGGCTTACTAAAAACTAAAAGTAGCCGAAAGAAGAGCCAGTTTGCTGAAGCAGATTTCAAAGAGAACAATGTTTTTGAAGGACTGGAAGATATCTCAATTTACTTCTATATGGAAAATATTTACAAATAAAATTAAATCATTTGATAAATGTAAAAGTTATGAAAAGTTAGCACCTATCTCCTGAATGAGCTTGGTATATGAATGGGTGAAACAGTATAGAGTATGCAGAAGTGGTTAAATTGCAAAAAATGTCAGAAAAAACAAAAAAATTGGGAAGACAATATTGTGAATGCTTAATCAGCAGTTTTGTTTTTTTAGTATCGATGTAAAATATTTATAACAAATGATTCCTGATTTATTTTCCTAAATATCTGCAGACTTCTCCACCATCCGGACTTGATGCTGTCACCCAGTAAAAACAAGACAGAGCCAGATGTCACCAGAATAAGGTCTCCTTGCTCTCTGTCTGACCAGCTGAATGGAGGCAGAAAATCACCTTTTTCTCAAACCAACCAATCAAGTGTCCACAAGAGATCATCATATACATTAGGTGATCATTTGTCAGGAACAGGAAGCTCTGTGGATACCTCTTCTGCTGGAGTGAGCTGGAGGTGGGTTTTTATTGTTGTGAATATGTTATTGATGAAATTGTGTCATTACTTTAAAATAACTTCCTGGGCTCCTGGGTTTGCAGGTGTGCATCTCCTCCAGAGTGTGAACAGACTCTGCCTCAGGTTAAACTCCAGGAGCAGAGTGCTGCCCAGAAGGAGGGATCCAGCCCCCTGACGCCCATGATGAGGGCCCTGATAGAGCTGGAAGAGACCAAAGCCACAGAGAGCCGGGCCCCTTGTAAGGACCATAAATATTTGTTCTTTTGCTGCTGTTCTGTTTTGATGATGGTGATGATGATTGATGGTGAAATGTGACAAGAACACATTGCACATTTTTTTTTGCTTATGACTATCCCTGTCTCTTAGAAAAATAGCTTATGAACTGCACAAATTTTAATCAAATTGTAGAAAGTAGTCATTGGATGTACATCTACAACAGTGCGAACTCTACATCTAATCAACCTTAGCGAACACAAAATTTGTCAGTCTGACATGATGCAGAGGAGGAAGGTAGATGTATTATGTGTGCAAGAGACCAAGTGGACGGGCAGCAAGGTTCGCACCATTGGAGCAGGGTTTAAGCTGTTTTACCATGGTGTGGTTAGGAAAAGAAATGGAGTAGGGGTGGTCCTGAAGGAGGAGTTAACAAAGAATGTAGTCAAGGTGAAGAGTGTCACATAGGGTGATGTGTGTTGAAAGTAGAAGTAGAGGATCTGATGTTCAATGTTGTCAGTGGTTATATGGTTTCTGATGATAAAGCACAACATTTAGAAAAATAATTGGTAGGAAAAAAAAAGATTTCATAGAGCACTACAGTATAGTGAAACTGCATTACATTGCTGTTTTTATTTTTTATGTTTATTTTATACAGTAGAATACATTGAATAAATATCTTGTGATCATTTTACATTGTCTTCCATATTTCTATCCCAAGTCACAGGTGCAGTAGCTTTAGCAAGGAAGCCCAGACTGTCCTCTCCCTAGCTACTTCTACAAGCTCCTCCGGGGGAACCCAAAGGTGTTCCCAAGCCAGCTGAGAGATATAATCCCTCTAGCATGTCCTGGGTCTCCTCCCAGAAGGACATGGAAGGACCTGAAAATCCTCCACAGGGAGGCATCCTGAAGGCATCCTAACCAGATGTCCGAACCACCTCAGCTGGCTCCTCTTGATGTGCTGGAGCAGTGGTTCTACTTTGAGCCCCGGATGTCCATACTCCTCATCCTTTTTCTAAGGCAGAGTCTGGCCACCCTGTAGAGGAAACTCATTTTGGCCACCTGTATTCACACAGTCTTGTTCTTTCGGGCACTACCCAAACCATAGCTGAGGGTTGGAATGTAGATCAACCAGTAAATTGAGAGCTTCACCGTTCAGCTTAGATTGGATGGTCGCTTGCAACACTCTAGACGCTGTCCCGATCCGCCTGTTGATCTCCTGCTCCCTCACTTGTGAACGAGACCGAGATACCTAATCTCCTCCACCTTAGGCAAAGCCTCTCCCCAGACGCGGAGTAGGCAGTGTACCCTTTTCTGGCTGCGAACCATGATCTCAGATTTGGAGGTGCTGAATCCCTCACCAGCTGCTTCACACTTGGCTGCAAATCTTCCTAGCAAGAGTTGAAGGTCACAGTTGGCTGAAGCTAAGAGGACCATATCATTTAAAAAGCAGAGCCAATAAACTCTCACCATCAAACTCGACATCTTCCTCCCCTTGGCTGCGCCTAGATATTCTGTCCAGAATCGTTGTGAACAGAACCGGTGACAAAGGGCAGCCCTGGTGGAGTTCAACCCTCACCGGAAACAGATCTGACTTATTGGCCAGCTAGGTGAACCAAACTTGCACTCTTTTGGCATGGGGCAGAATGGCCCTTAGTAAGGGGCCATCTACCAAATACTCCAGAAGCACCCCCCACAGGATGCCCCTGGAGACACAGTCATCAGCCTTCTACAAGTCCACAAAACACATGTGGACCAGTTGGGCAAACTCCCATGCACCCTCTTCACCCTATTGAGGGTAAAAAAACTGGTCCACAGTTCCACGTTTTCCCCTGCCACTTAATCCAACTCACCACCGGGTGGGGCTCAGTTGACTGCTCTGCACCTTTTTTCACCCAGGAGTCCAAAACATACGGTCAGATGATACAACTACAAAGTCAGTCATCGAGCTGCCAGTTTCCATAACCAGGCATTGAAGCTCCAAGGGCCCTTACATTGGTCTGTGAATAATCATTGGTTTGTGAAAAATGGTCAATGAATAATTGTTTTTATTAATTGTGAAAACAAAATTGATCAAAAATAATTGTGAATATGATTTTTCCTCCAGAATCAAGCAGCCCTACTCCTCAGTTTGTTTGTAAGATGAACTTCTGTGTCTGCAGGGGTCAGCCAGCAGAGGACTACTGTTGGGTTCATGGAGCGAAAACACAAAGAGCTAATTCACAAGCGAGCTGAAAATCTTCAGACAGAGAAGGAGATGGTGAAACCTGGAGGAAACACGGCCAGAGCTGACCGAGAAAGTCCAAAAAGTCACAACGGAGTAGAGAGAGCATCATCTCCGCTAAGAGCTCAGAGGAGTCTGTCTCCAGAGGGCCACAGATCTTCCTCACTTCCTCCTTCAGCAAATCAAAGCATACATACAGCTACACCCAGTAAGTCATCCCAGTGCTCAGTCTTCTTTTGCCCCGAGAGCTGCCTGATTTAAAAGGGTCTTAGTGGCAGAAATGTAAGAGCTAGTTATTTTTTAATAACAAAAGGAGCTTCAGTTGTTTAATATCCCCCTATGACAGGAAAGGGGATATTGTCCCACAATTCTCTGCAGCTATAGCATGTAAAGGACCACTCAGATCTTTTCTTGCAGTACACCTGTCTGGTAAAGGACTTTTTTTTTCTAATTTATGAAATCTTCAATAGTAGAAATTAAGATCATCACTCTGAAAAACAATCAAAGTGTCCAGAGAAAGAGACCTAAAAGAGTCCAATCTGGTAAATTAAAGGCACTTTCACAGAACCCTTTAAGCAGGGACAGAGATGCCTTCTAGATGCATCAGTTTGGTTTCTGAATAGACTAAGTTGATATGGAGGGTAAAAGCCAACCCAGTGCTAATGGGCCTTTGTGCCACCTAACAAAGTAGTAACAGGGCCATAACAGTTAACTTGTGAAAAGGTAAGTTGACTTTACTACTCAGAGATGTGATGTATTGATGATATATAGTCTGTATGTTCATCCAGCTGCAGAATTTAAAAGCCTAAACAACAATAAACAGATTATTTACTGAGGAGAAGATTGATGATGGCGAACAACAACTTTACATTTAGGTTAAAAAACATTACCCCAAAAGAGGATTTGTTAATTCAAATTAATTTCACTTGTTTAGAAATTGATATGAGGGACGTGTCTGTCACACAGTTAGGGCTCTATGTCAGGCAGCTGAGTTCTGCTCCACACTAGGGTTGCCAGATTATATAAAAAATAATATTCACAATTATTTTGAGCTATAATCTAATCATGATTGAAAATAATTTATCATTGATTTTGGAAATTTAAAGGAAAGTTGTTCTCCGTAATCACACACATTGTCTTTGTCTTTTGTTATAAACTTAGTGTTTGATTTTAAATGTTGTCATTTCTGAGCAGCGGAGCTCTCTGTGTGCCTCCCTCCTTTTTTCACAGACAGTCTGTAGCAGTGAGGGGATGAAGCTCCAATGTATTTAAGAGGCAAGAGAGTGGAATAAGGCAAAATATTGATAGACTGAGCTTTGCAGCCAATTTGCAGGACTGTTTTGTGAAAGTGCTTGAAATTTCAATTTGTCATGCCACCCATTACTGCAGGTAAAGTTTTTCACAAGACCCCTGTGTTCAAAACCAAGGTTTCTCAAATGATCCCAAGCTTAGATGCTCACCTGTGAAGCCTCATTAAGTTCACCCTGGTTCAGTAAATCTATGGAAAGAAGGTTTTTAATTCCCACTGGCCTGACCCATTGCTCTTTTTTTATTTGACCTCATAAGAGACAGAAATGAACATCTTATTTCCATAATTCTGTATGCAAATGAATACTTTTAGAAGAAGCAGGCATTTGTGATTGAATATTTTTTTCTAACATACATCATACTACATATTTGTGCATCAATAAGCTGAAAAAATTAGGCCTACTAAAACAGGAAAATGGTGTAATAATCAAATTTTCATTATGACTCTGAGTGTTAATTTGGGATGTTAAACTTTCTTTCATATAGCAAAGAGAGCTACGATACTCACGCCTGTGTCTGCCAAGTCCAGTCCTAAACGCTGCCCCACTGAGAATTACTCCACTGCTTTTGGTCACCTGATGCCACGAGAAGAATACGTGCTCCGCAGGTAAGAAGCATCTCGTCAGAAGTAACACTTAAATCACAAAGAGCAATAAATCAAAGCTTTGTTTAAGCTTGGAGGGTACTCTTATTAAAACTAATGTAAAGTCTCATTGTGTGCTGTCTTCAGGCTTGATGGACAAGTCGATAAGAGACGTCACTCGTTGCACAGTAGCAGTCCCAGGAAGAGACTCCAGTTCTTTTCAACACACAAAGATGGTAACAGCTTTCTTTTATTCACACACTATTTAAGAATCAGAAATAACATTAAAATAGTATTAATCTTTTACTTAAAGGTCTGCTGTTAAGCTGTGAGATGGAGCATTCTTTATGAGCTGAATGAGTCTGTTAAACTAACCGTCCCTGCCTTCTCTTGTTGTTTGGACTTGGAGCCAGCAGGAACCGGTTTACAGAAGTTGCCATGTTGTATTTTTTGGATCAGCATCTGCACACTAGATATCAGTCCTTTAGGTCCTGCCTACTCCTCCACACACAACCATGGTGTTACATGATCTTTTTAAACATTTAAATAACTAATTAGAGCTAAACGTTGTAGAAAAATGAACATTTTAATATACAACAGCAAAGTAAGAACAATGTTAATCCACAAGATTCTAGGTGTATTTTTTATTTTATTTTACTAACAGCAATGTCCCATTCATTAACATGGAGGTGGCAGGATTTAAAGCTTGTACTGGGACCAGCCGAAAGGGAAGCTGGTCCAGTTTTGGCTTCAACTTCCAGGTCCATGTCTTTGGTCTGCTGGAGAAAGAGCTCTGCTGTCTCTGTAGTGTGACTTGGAGGGGGGTGGGATGGACGGCCCACAGTGGAGAGCAGTTTGTTCAGTGACCTCCGGTCCCTCATTAACTTAACTGTTTCCAGGTTCTGTCAAAGAAGTTTTCTAGCTTTATTAATCTTTTGTTTTTTAGTCTTCTAACATCTCTGCCACTGATGCTGCTCCCCCACAGGAGATGAAAAACAGAAAAAAAAATTGCAACATCTTACGACACACATTAATGGATCTGAATTTTCTCATACGATACTCTGCTCATGTCCTTCCTGCAATCAGCATCAGTGTTGGCAGCTGCTAATACTGAACAGGCTGGACTGGCAGACCAACAACCTCTACTTCATCACTTCTTCTCCTGAAGTCCAACACCATCTCTTTGGTCTTGGCCAAATTCAGTAACAAATGATTCAAGCAGGACCTCTCCTCCAACTTGCTTGGACTTGGCTATGCTCAGCGGGATGAATGACTGCTGATGACCCGGTCATTTCAATTCAGTTTCTATGCACCACAAATTTGGAACAAACTTCCAGAAAACTGTAAAACAGCTGAAACACTGGGTGCCTTTAAATCTCAACTTAAAACCCACCTGTTTAGAGTTGCTTATGGCTAAATTAGGGTTAGAGTGCGGGTTTTTGATGTCTTCGATGTTTTTCTCTTTCTTACTGTTTATTCATTGTCACAGGCTGTTTTTATTTTGTTTTTTAATTATGTAAAGCACCTTGAAATGCCTTGCTGCTGAAATGTGCTATACAAATAAAATTTGATTGATTCGATACCCTTGATATGAAAGTATTGCCTACCCACCCTCCTAACTTACTAATAGGCTGTCAATCGTAGTATAACATGACACTGTTCTTTAGGTCTCAACTGTTTGAAACTAAACTTATTGAAAAAATGCATTTTTTATCAGACAGCAGTGAGGTCAACAAAAATCAACACCTGAAAAAATAATTTCTGAGTGAATTTTTAGTTTTTAATTTTAATCTTATTTGTTTACATGGAGGGGCTGGGCTCAAAAATTGTACTGCAGCCAACCACTATGGGGTGCACAGCCTTTGTGTCTTCAGCTTCCAGCTTCCAGTTGTGTGTCTAATTAGAATATGCTGCATTTGTTTCTGTAAATGCTTTTTATTATTTTGGGGTGACTGTATTTTGCTAGAAAAACTTACCTACAGAGAATTAAAACCTACCACTGTATGTTGTTTTCAGACTTTCAGGAACCAGCCTCCCCTGGCTGTGTGAAGCCTCAGGATGGTATCCACCAGCTGGGCTGGGAGGAGCAGAGAGGCTGTAGTGTACCTGAGCTGCAGGACTCCTCAGAGGACCTGGTTCTGCTGAGCCTGGACAGACCTCAGTCCCTGTCCGAAGCAGAGAGGCTGTTTGATGAGCTGACACATGAAAAAATGCAGGTGAGTTTTACAGCTCGTCATGCAAAATTTACCTTGATTTGACAGTTGATTTATAAAATCAGAGTTAATTTTACAGTACAAAAATCTCTGACACAACCCAAATCAGAACTTCCGTCCTCCTACAGGAATGTTAGGAATGTTCAAATCTGCCCACTTAGTTCCACACTCTCCTTCCCCCTCTGCTTTGCTGTCACTTCTCAGATTTAATCAATTCAGTAGGCTCTTTTACAACACATTTCCACAAAATGGCCCGACATACCATCCATCCATCCATTGTCTTCCGCTTATCCGGGGTCGGGTCGCGGGGGGAGCAGCCTAAGCAGGGAGACCCAGACTTCCCTCTCCCCAGCCACTTGGGCCAGCTCCTCTGGGGGAATCCCAAGGCGTTCCCAGGCCAG
>NC_051443.1:3719838-3747955 GCF_001649575.2 Kryptolebias marmoratus
TCGCCAACGTGCCCCACCTCCAGGCCTGGCTCCAGAGTGGGGCCCCGGTGACCCGCGTCCGGGCGAGGGAACACTGTGTCCAATATTCGTATTCATCATAGGGGTCTTTGGGCTGCACTTCGTCGGGCCCCTCACCTAGGACCTGTCTGCCTTGGGTGACCCTACTAGGGGCATGAAGCCCCTGACAGCATAGCTCCTAGGATCATTGGGACACTCAAACCCCTCCACCACGATAAGGTGGCAGCCCAGGGAGAGCAGCCCGACATACCAGTCCCTCTTTATTCCGTTCATAAATCACCATGGGCAGCTACATCCCGCACAGAAGGGAGCATCGTGGAACCAAAAGAGGTGTGGAGCAGAACTCAGCTGTGCTGATGTGGAGTGCAACGCAATAAATGTGTGACAAACTATCATTTTCAAAAACATGACAAAATAATTCCGTTTAGTGTTTCTAACTAGTGATTATAATTAATAATAACTAATACAAAGTTGCTATGTCCTCATCAGTCGTCTGTCAGAAATAAATTTGTTAGTTGTTTATTCCTCCGTCTGGGCGGTTGCACAGACCAGACATCATCACTTCATCACAATACCGAGCTGCAAAGCTGGTGTATTTTTTCACATGTGAACCATTTTAGCTCTCTTACTACCACAAAGATACATTATGGTAAGTTTGCTTTGACCCCCCCTTGCTGCCTTGGTTCATTCAGAATCTGTCTAAGGCTAATTTCACTTCACGTCCTAATGCTCAATTCAGATTTTTTTTTTGCTCAAATACAGTTTTTTTGCGTGGTTGTTCACATTACATTTTAAATGCGACCTCCATTAGACTCCACTGTGAACATTCTCCAGTTCCCAACATGACCCACATGCTCAGAAGAAGATATGACGTCACACTCCACATGCTGTATTTAAGACAGTAAATATGGATGCTGCAAGTGTGTCTATTGATCCGGAAGTTGCTGTCCAATCGGGGGCAACTGTACATCCAAATGGTAAAAAATAAAAACCAAAAAGATGGAGAGGAAAAAGAGCACAAATGTTAGCAATGACCTCTTTTGGAGCAGTAGCTGCTGCCTCTGTGCAGAGGCACGTGTGGCTGCAGAGTCAGTGGAACTTAAACGTGAGGGACCTGAATATTCATACTGCAGTTGCTTTAAAAACATTGGGTATGTATCTGATTCTGTACCACATACTGAAAAGACTTGGGTTGAATATGAAAAAATCGGATGTCACGTTCACACTGCCATTAAAAAAATCTGATATGTGTCACATAGAGGCAAAAAATTGGAATTGGGTCGTATTTGCCTGCAGCTTGCACATAGCCTACGTCCCAGCTGAAAGTGCGTTGTGAACCAGCCAAGTGTTTCACTGTGATATTTTGTCTTTTAGCAAAATATCTCATGAACAACTGGACAGAATTTCATGAAACACTCCGAAAGTAATCAGTGAATGCACATCTATATTTGATTAGCATTTGGAGTCAAACTAACTCAAGCTGACGCAAAACTGCTATACCTCAGTGAATTTTATAGATATTGAGCAAAATAACTTTTGCAGCGTTTCCCCTACCATAATCCAGGGAGGGCGGATGGTCCCATTGGCGGGGGGAGCAAGGATTTTCACAGTGTGTAGTCATTTTAATTTAAATTACACCAGATTACTATTTCTGCGGTCGCTCCTCAACATTATGAAGCGCCAAACTTGGGGGGGAAAAAAAAAACGGACAAGAATATGGTTCATATTCAGCGTCTCGGACACTGACACACGCAGAGTCAGGTGCATACGCCCTCATGCAGGTGAACAAATGCTCCTGCCAGCAGAAAAACCAATATGTCACAAAAACTTACAAAGCAAGCAAGAATATCTCCGTTTTTTAAAACGTGCTGAAAGTGGTTCTGATGGCAGCACTTTCTCTGCTGCAAGGAGCACCAGGAGTAGCTCTCCCACTCCTGGTTCACCTGAAGAAGGTCCAAGAACACAAAGGAGCCCGAGCGCTTCATGCCTATGAACGACCAAAACTGACATGTTTAAATACAAAAGCTGAAATGAGGCTCAATAAATAAATAAAAGGCCAAATTTATTAATACACTTGAAATACACCAATTAATTAAAAAAGAGAACTTTACCCCATGTTTTATCATTTAATTGACATTCTTATTTACTGTTTCCGTTTAGTTTCTACAAATTGTATTTTTAAGCACATCATTTCAATTGTACTGTTTACAAAAATATATTTTTTGTTTTTCCTTTTCCTTATAGAGGCATTTTTGTTTCTTGAATTACTTAATTAATTAATTTATTATGTTTTCCCCAGAAGTCTTTTTATTTCCATGTGTTGCTTTTATATTTTTCTGTCTCCTTTTACTTTACTACACCCCCTCCGCTCTCCCCATGGAGCAGGGATTAACCAATCATCTTGAGATTTAGGTTGTTCAGTCCTACCATCACACACAACTAGCCTTGGGAATTTGAAAACATTTGCTCTTTATTTGCCAAAGTTTCCTGGGGGGAACCATATATTTGACCTGTTTGAAATGATCAGTTCCCCTTCATAACATGGGAACAAATTAATTTACCATCAAGTCCTTAACTGTGTTTACTCTTCTCATCATAGGCAACAGGTCCTGTGGATTTGGAAACATTTGCTCTTCATTTGCCAAATTTACCTGGGGGGAACAAAATATTCCAATTTTAAAATAATTTTTTGCTATGTGCAGCTTGGATCCAGTTGTTAAACCACAGTGACGTTAGTTTTAGGTTGGATATTGGATTTTCATGCTCCACAGGTGTCCTCCTGCCATTTGAGCCAGTTTGAGCAGTGAGATTTTGGTCAGCCTACTTCTGTGTGTTTCCTCCTCCAAAACACGATGGTTCAACAAATTACCGATCCAATGACACTTGGAAAAACAAAAATTAAAAGGCCTCCATGTCACTGTCTCTTCAAATTTAGTCCCAACTTACTTTTTTATAATATTTTTTAGGAAGGCTGGTTTTTATTCAGCTGCAATCCTTTTTAAATGCACAAAACATTCTTGAAATGTTTCAGTCTGGTTTTAAAGGCCTTCACAGAACTGAAACTGCACTTTTAAAGGTTTTTAATGATTTTTAATGATTGGCTACAGATCCAGGAGACTCAGCTATTCTCCTGCTTTTAGACCTGACAGTCGACCACAATATCTTGATCTCACAGCTGAACCTATGTGAGATCTGCACTGGGCTGATTTAGGTCTTATTTGTTCAACAGAAGTTCCTCTGTAAGCCTCAGAGAAATGCCAGGTCTTTAACTATTGTGTTTTAGTTGTTAAATAACTGAATAATGTGTGTGTGTGTGCGTGCAGATTGAGGCAGCTTTGAGCCGGATGCCTGGAGCAGGTGGCAGAGTGAGTCTGCAGACCCGATTAGATGAGGTGAGACGCCACAATCAACTCTTATATCAATTATTTCTAAGAAAAATTAGAATGTTGCCGGTTTAAAGATAAATGATAAGATGATTTAGTCATGAACAATAGCAGCGGGACAGGAAAAAACCCAACTTCACAGGGCTGGTCAGAAACACACAGCCTTCAGACACATTCTCTACAAAACAATCCAGCAAATTGTTGGGTTTCCATCTAATGGAAAGTTTGAATTTGATGTTATTAGAAAAGAAAATCTTAAACTGTTTATTCCCTCAGTTATTTGATGGAAACGTGACATCTTATAGATTGCTTTGGAGACACTGAGCTTCCTGGTAAATCAGAGAAAGTGTGACTTAGATTTATCTTCTGGGCAGCATAAATATTACAAGGAAATGTTGTAGTAGTGTAAGCAGTCATTCTGTTGTGGTCGTCTTCAGAACTGCTGCAAAAGTGCTGGACTTTTATTACTCCATGAATTAATTATCCATTTGCTGACATGTGAAGGGCGAGCGACAGGGTTTCTGCTTGTGTTTGTGTATCTGTCTGTTAGCAAAATATCTCATGAATCACTGAATGGATTTTAATAAGACTTTTAAACAGGAATCATTGTGTGTATGTCTACAGGTGATTAACTTTTGGAGCCAACTCAATTCAAGATTGCCGCTCTAAGCATCTTATCTTTAGAAACACAAAATTGGCTACAACTTGGTCAGATATTGAGACAAAGTCTGATGTGGTAGTAGCTGAGAGTCTTTCACAAGACATACTCTGAGCACGACTCCTCACAATATTGCACGAAACATTATTTTTAGAGATTGGCTAAAATCACTACAACTCATCCCAACTTGCTAGATCTTTAATTTATCTTTTTTCCTGAAGTTAATTTTCAGTGTTAATGTTGTCCACAGGTAGCCTTAGAGAAACGTCTGGAGAAACTGAACCGTGAGCTGGGATCACTTCGAATGACTCTGAAGAGATTTCTTGTCCTCCGTTCTTCTGCCAACACATAGCGCCATCTGTGTGTGTCTGTGTGTGTGTGTGTGTGTGTGTGTGTGTGTGTCTGTCTGTCTGTGTGTGTGTGTGTGTGTGTGTGTGTCTGTCTGTCTGTCTGTCTGTCTGTCTGTCTGTCTGTCTGTCTGTCCTCTCACAGTTTCTGCTAAAACTGAGGCCCTGTTCAAATTAGTTGTTAGGAAATAGTTTTGTGTGATTTGACTGCATGTGGTCAGCTCTGAAGCCTCTGTTAGCAGCTCTGTATACAGATCCACACACAGAGGCTGTCAGTGAGCAACAAACAGGACATCAGCAGGTCTGTGTGTTTCTGGAATAATCACATCACACTCAGACATCATTATTTTGACATGAACACAGTTCAGCCACTTAGGATGCTTTTTTTGTTGAGTTATATCTTAATAAGCCAACAGAAGTGATATAAGAGAAATAAAGATCAGTGACTTCAGAGCAAAGACTGAAGACACAGGGCTCTGACAGCCGTCAGCTGTGAACAGAACTTCAGCTCTGTGTTTAATTAGGTGAACATGATGAGACATAAAGCTGCTGTTCTGTAGCTGACAGTGAACCTCAGCTCTAAACAATTAAAACAAACATTAAATCAGATAAACTCACTCATACAACGTCCTGAAATCCACTTTCATTAATAAAACCCCACCGAAAACCTTTTATTAAGAACAATTCTAATAAACGTTCATTAAAACTTTTATCTGATAAAAACCAGTGGTCAGCTGAGCAGACGTTTTTTGGTCCGATCTGCTGCCTGTGTGGGGTCACTTCAGTCCAGCAGGAGGTCCTACATCGAGGACTGAGACAGCTGCAGATACAAGGAGTCCAGCCCAAAATGTTTTTAATGTGTTGAGAGATTTCACACCTGTACTTAGAGCTAAAGACAGAATGTAGAGACAAATGTGAACAGGGTTCGAGTGTCTTGCTTTTATCCGCAGCACTAATTGTCCTCCTGTCTGTTTCTGTGCCATCAGCTAATTTGTATAGAAATCAACAGTTTTATATGCATTACTTCTTATTACTCTGGGATATTTTTTATATGTTGTAAAAATCTGGAGATTTTTTTGAAGTATATTTTTAGTAAAAAGGATTTATATAGGGAGTTACTTTTTTAGGCACTGAAATATGAATATAATGAACACACTGATACAGATTTTAAAGGCAGAACGTAAATGTGAACACCCACAACAAATACATTCTTTCACTGCCATCTTTTATTTTGTTTATGAAGAATTTTATTTTCATTTGACATATGAATGTATTTGTTTTATGTCATTTTCTATTTTCAAATTGAAATTAGTCTTTTTTTTATAGGTTTATCTTAGGAAATATCTGTTTACTTGAATCTAATGGTCTTATTTCATTTGTTTTTATTATCATTTTTAACCTGATGTCTATTTTCACTTGGTCCGAGCCAAACCAGCACCCAAACCTTTTCAGAGTCAGATCTTCAGTCTTCTGTTTCTCCTTCAGTAATAATGCTCGAGTGTGGACTTCTGAACTGATTTCTGTTCCTGCAATGACATGACTTTATTGGACCTGTAATGTTGTTGCACAATAAATGAGCCTTTTCAATAAAACTGCAGTATTACTACTTTACAGCTCATTAAAACAAACCAGTTATTTTCACTTATTTTTGTTATTGCAACAAAATGTTAAACAATGCAGGTTAAAAACTCTATGTGTAAAACTCTTTGGTGCATGTCATACACAAACACAGTATATACAGGCCCATTTAAAAGGTTAACAAATAAATAACAGGAATTAGTGTCGAGTTCTGCTGGTTTTAGCTTCTAGCTACTGTTTTCTACTTTCGATTCAATTAAGTAAAGTACAGTCCTGCTCACCATTATTGGCACCCCTTCATGATTTGCATAGCTGAGTGAATATCTTCATGATCATTCATTGGTTAATTCATGTCATATGTGTGGAGGCAGTCCATCACAAGTGATCTTTATGTGTGATTTGCAAAAGGTGAGCCAAATTGGGTTTTCATATTGATTTGCAGCAAAGGGTGCCAATACCATTGGCAAGGTAAAAATTATGTTTTTCTTTGTTTTCCTCATAATGTTTATCTTTTTAAATGTTTTTGATCATTTGCTGTTTTGCATCAAGCACAAGCTATCAGCAATAAAATGTTGTTTCACTTGATGAATTTCCTTCAGTAAATATTCCATTACATGTACTTAAACTTCATGGGTGCCAATAATGGTGAGCAGGACTGTGTGTTTCTGTTCAACGTCTTGAACATCTGCAGAAAAAAAACATGATTAGATACAGATTTCACCTGTTTCATTTCTGATTTATAAATATATTTGAATCTGGCTCTTAAAAATATGAAACAAAGTGTCTATATTATTCTATATTCTATAACATTAATCTTACATCTCTCAACCTCTGGCTGAGCCGGTATGTAACATTAAATTGGGGCTCGTCTAGGAAAGGTGGAACCAACAATTGACCAGCCAATTACGACGTCCATGGGCGGTGACCAGGAAGGAGAGACAGGCAGGGCTGCATCCAGTGGGCCCACAGTGGAGCCTGCTGACTCAGAGAACTGTACCATGAGGAGGAAGGAAAAAGAAAAACACACACACATGGCCACTGGCTGTAACACTTAGCAACTTAATCAGGAATGCATCTTTTTAGTCTAAATATGGGAAGATTATTTTAAGGAACAGCTAAAAGCAATAACTAGGATACAAGGGCTCTCAAGTCTCACGCATTGACTGTGTGACACACACATTTCGTGAAGTGCACGCGCTCACACGTCACACTTTGTATTTCTCACGCAATAAAAACCCCACACACACGCACGCGGCCTTTTTGTCACTTTAACGCTATATTTAGCAAGTTTTCAGATCTCTGGCATTTTTTTAAAGCGAGAAATGTAGTAATGTGTCTGCAAACCCCTCAGAAAGTAGGTAGTTGCACCCCTACATGTCCACTTTGCAAATGAATCATTCGTGTGCAAAGCTGCCGCTGATCCCGTCCTGGATTACAAAGCGGGATGTAAATATAATTTTGAATGTATTGTTTTTTCACTGACTCTGTAGTGCTGATATAAGTCTCTCTGGTTCCAGCCCTGGATAAAAGAGGAGGGTTAAATGTAGAGCTGACAATTCCACGACACAAAACTGTCTTTTGGTGAAATTTAATATTCTAACAAATTAATGTATGTAGTGTGGGATCAGGCAAAGCAATAAAGTTATAAAATTATTTAATTAAGTTAATTTGTAGTTCTAAACGTATTTTGAGTGTTTTTTTACTCATTTTTTTGTCTTGCCACCGTTGATATTTCTCTCTCCTACAGCCTGATCAATATCACCAAATATGCAAATTAGGTTATGACGTCATCTAACAACTTTTAGCAGCTCAAAATCTCACTCCAAGCTCAGATCAAAACTTGAGAGCCCTGATGATACTCAAATTTTTTTCAAATAGTTTTTTTTTTTTTTGTTTGAAACGATTAAATCTTTTACCGGTACAATGTTAAAAATGAATTCAGTCATTTTCAGCTGTTTTGTTGCCCCTAAGAGCATCTAACTAAGGCCTTTTGTCATATTTCAGAGGACTGTAAGCCTTTTCTTCTACTAGAAGAACATTTCACTGTTAAACTTCTCACAGGAGGTGTTTATGTCTGCTGATTATTTTTAGAAGCTGGAACAAAAATCTGAATATTTCTTTGAGTGGTCAGGGAAAAGGCTTGTATCCTTAAACAAAAACAAAAGTTATAAATAATATTTTTTAGTTTAAAATATTTGTTTTATTGTATTGTTTATTTGTAAATTTCATTTAAGTAAAAATTATTATATTTATCCTCATGTTTACTAGCAACAACAAGTTCTTAATTATTATTCAATAATATGATGGAATAGGCTTTTAATTCAAAATAAATATTACTTGACAGCGACCCCTTGTGTATGCACCCTGACAACTACATGTAATTAGAACCAGTAAATCTGTTCTGCAGATTTCATATACATGGATCTCTGTAAATATAAAGCACGAGTTTAGCTGTAAACATTTGGAATTAGGAGTTTAATGTTTTAAAAAAGAAAGACTTAAATAAAAGTTATTTTTTGATAGAGTTCACTTTATGTTTCCAAAATGAAAAGACTTGAGGGATATGAAGTCTGTTTACCTACAAAGATGAAAGTAAATGAGTTTATATCTATTCAGTAATTTAGTGGGCTTGCTTTAAAATTAGGTGCAAAGTAAATGTTTGGGGAAAAATATTTTAATAAATGTCCACATTAAAATGAATAAACCAATGAGCTCAAAAATTCAAGAGTACATGTTTTCTTTTACCTGAACAACTATGGTAACTCATTTCTGTCACACTGAAGAAAACAAAAAGAAGTCCTAATTACAAAATAAACTATCTCAAAATTATCACTTGGCTTCTCAGTATTAGATTTAGAATCTCTCAGTTATGAAACAGCAGCTCATAGTTTTGACTTAACATCTCATAATTGTAGGATACAATCTCAAAGTGAGGTTTTCTTAAATTCTGAGATGCTACCTCAAAATTATAACTTAGCATATGAGAAACTATTTTAAAATTGTGAGTTAGCTCATTATAAGAAGCCATCATTTTGAAATAGTGTCTCATATATGAAGTTCAGTTGAAGTTCGGCGCTGTTCCTCTGCAGTGACGTTCAGTAGCTGCAGCTCGCCGCCAGGGGGCGCCGCTTCTGTCAAATAGCAGGTTTTGCTGCGTCAGGTGGAGGAACGGTTCTTCAGGTTCTCTTCTTCAGCCCTGAGATCGAGGAGCCGGCTGATGCTGGAGGTGCGGCCGGGGATTGAGCGCTGTGAGGGGAAACAAGAAGATGCGGAAGTTGCCTTGGAGGGTTTAAAAATCAGCTGCGATCAGCCCATGTTCCCTGCTTCTTAGGGTGAGAAAAACACGTTTACTCTCTGATCTGAGGTGATGTGGCGTCTGCTGAGGAGGAGGATGAGGGTGATGCTCTGACCTGCTAAATAACGCACTTTCCCCTCATTATTAGATTAATGCCCACCAACAGTTAATTGGGTCCACTTTTATCTGTGGAAGTGCTGGAGTCTGTAATGAGCCTGTAGTGACCAGAGTTCATATCTGGTTGTGATCTCCAGCAGCCACAGTCACATTCACTGAGGGATGAAAACATTTCATCTTCACTGGGTGTGACACAGGAGGGCTTTCACTGGAAATGTGCTGCATTTATTGAGTGATTTGGTCGTTTCACAACGATTTTGACCTTTTGTGAGTCTTTCAGGTCAAGATTTTCCTTCAAATATTTAAAATTTAAGGGTGTGTGCACTTTTCGTAGCACCTGTTGCCAAAGGCGAAAGGGCGAGAATGTTTTTGCCAGTGTGTTTGTGTTTGGGTTTGTCTGTTAGCAAAATATTTTATCAACCACTAGATAGATTTTAATAAACCTTTCAGAAAGTAATCCATAGATGTACTTCTACAACTGATAAACCTTTAGAGCCAAATCAATTCAAGATGGCCCCCACATTTAATCGACTTTAGCCAAAACAAAAATGGTTCTAACTCAAATTTACAGATATTGAGCAGTGTGTATTAAGTGCTAACACAACTCACAACATCACATTTAAAATCACAGCAGGTTAAGTGTCTGTAGGTAATTCAGTTTCTATCGCTGCTCGATTGTGTTTTATGACGTTTTTGTTTTTAATTCTTGAGACTTTGTGTCTTTGTGGTTATTCTTGGTCTTTTCCTGTCTTGGTCACTTTACATCATGCTGTGGTTCTCTTTTTGTCCTTTGGAAAGTCTTCACAGACTTTAGTTGTGAGTTAATTAAGTAAGCTTTTGGCATTTATTCAGCTGATCAGACACAGTGATGATGATAGTCAGAAACTCCACAAAGTAGGATTGATACTTTGTGCAATTCCAAGTCCTTAATGTAAAAAAAATAAAGCAAATTCAGCACTTCTCAACATTGCTTTTAACTGTACATTTTGTAAATTAGGACGTAATTAAACTACCTAAAACTGGCAGTCAGAAGGTATTTGTTTATTTGACTGCGCCAGCCCTTTTTTTCTGTCGAACCTCAGTGTGAATGCTGAGAGCTGAATGACTTGGCTGAAGTTCACTGAAGAAACTGAAACTGAGTTGTTAAAGCTAAAAGAAACAGAACACTAGCTAAAAGATAAAAAAGCAAATTGCTAGCTAAAAGCCAAAAGTAGCAACAGGGCAAGAAACTAAAAGTAGTAGAAGGGTATCAAAAGGTGAGTTAAATGTAGCAAAAGGTTAGCTAAAAATTAAAATTAGCATGTGCAGCCAAAAAGAGAGGAGCTATGTTGAAGCAGATTTCAAAGACGACAATGTTTTGAAGGAGTTGAAGAGATATTAATGTATTTCTATGTGGAAAATATTTGTAAATAAAGTTAAATATTTTGAAACCAATAAAGGTGTTAAAAGCCACAAGTAATAGCACAATAAAAACGAAACGCAAGTCTTAAAAGAGATAGCTTCTTCTAAAATATACTTCATACCTAATTCTTTTCTAACTTGTCCTCATTACAAATATTCATCAGTGTGTGAATGACTGATAGTAGTAATAGTGGTGTAAAGTGCTTTGGGGTCATTGGACTAGATAAAATGCAAGCCATTTAACATTTTGGACATCCTGTTTGTACATCCTACAGAAAAACTTGCAATGTGCAATATTATTGTTTAATATTGCATTGACAACATAAATTGTGATAGAGCCACATTTTCCTCACATTCTTTTCTGTCATCACTATCATCTAAACCAGGTGTGGGCCTCAAGGTCTGTGAGAGTCTGTTGGATAAGCTGCAGAACATGAATGCATGGTACTGGAAATATAATGGCCAATGACCAGTTCACGCTGTCCTTTGCAAAATTGATACTGCATTCAACGATATTGCGAAAAGATAAATTTCATATATTGTGCAGCCCCATTTATGCATACTATACAGACTCATTCAGTTGAAGCTCTTGGACTCACAAAGGTGCAAACTTCAGAAGCTGTTTGTGTAATCTGAACCTATGTTTTAACCTATTCAGGTAGACGCTGCATCAGAGCCAGTTGTTTTCTAGAAATACATCTTATACAGCCTAGTTGCAAACTTTCTATGATTAATCATTGTGGCCTTGATTTTTGTGAGGTCAAGCAGAACATTACTTTAGGACAGCTAACCAATTGGACCCTGTGACTCTTGGGAAATGGGTATGAAACAAACCATTCATAAAATGAGGTTGATTGTGATCGTTTGTTTTATTTAAATGTAGTTAATTTATTTTGTTGAGCATTTATTCTATTGGCCAGCAGGGCGCAACTCTTTTAACTGCTAATAAAATTGTTTAATGTCCATGAGGTCAGGAAACATTTCTCACACAAGGTTTTGGTCTCAGTGGATACTTTGAGGTCCTCTGATGCAGAATGTAATTGTTTTTGTATTATTACAATCATTATTCACATACAGTTGAGTACATTATGAAATGCCAGCCAGTAAAAGTTGTTTAACAAAACCAGCAGATTATGTTAAATAGTCACTTCATTGCAATCCCCTATCCAGAGCAGCATGTTGGTGACAGTGGAAAGGAACAACTTCCTTTTAATAGGAAGAACCCTCCAACAGAACCAGGATGGTCAACCATCTGCGTCAATCAGCCAAGGTTTGAGAGGACAGAAAGGAGACATAGACAAACAGAAAGATTGGTCCATGTGTAGTTTCTATGGAAAAAAGCAACAAAGAATAACATGTTAATGACAGCAGTAAATGTATATATAATCATGGAGAGTAGAGACAATAAAGTGTTAAAACCTAATTGTACACACACACACACACACACACAAATGATATCCAAGAGGCAAGATGATCACTATTGATGGGGTCAAACTACCTGAAGTCAACATTGCAGATGTCCAGGATAGCTACAAATATCTTAGAATCCCACAGGCAAATGCCAATCATGATGAAGCAACAGGAAGTAAGCCCCAACCAAGTACCTACAGAGAGTAAGGCAGGTCCTGAAGAGCCAGCTGAATGGTAAGATTAAAGTCCAAATCAACAGATATGTGGTGCCAGTCATCAGATACCCTGCTGGTATAATAACCTGGCCTAAGGAGGAGATAGAAGTCACTAACATCGAGACACTAAAGCTCCTTACAATGCACAAAGGGTTTCACCCTAAGTCCAGTCCAACTGTACACTAAGAGAAAGGAGGGAGGCAGAGGACTAGTGAGCATCAGAGCCACTATACAGGATGAAACAACCAAGATCCTGGAGTACATCAGGAAGGAAGGCCCTCATGATTATCTGCTAAGTGAATGTCTCAGGCAGCAGAAACATAATGTGGAAGAGGAGAAAGATGAACCCTCATGGAAAGACAAGCCCCTGCACTGCATGTACCACTGGCAGATTGAGGAAGTGGCTGAAATCAACAAATCCTAGACTAGAAAAGGCTGGACTGAAGGACAGCACAGAGACACTAACTATGGCAGCACAAGAGCAATAGAGGGTAGGGTCTATCATACCAAGCAAGACCCAAGGTGCAGGCTGTGGAAAGATCCAACAGATCTCGGGAACAACCTCAGAGATCCTTGTCCAGATGAGCGCAATCCTAGGGATAGCTAAGATACTGCACAGAACCCTCAGCCTCCCAGAGGACCCAAGCTTGAAGTGGTGAAATCACCCATGTGAAAAAAATAGACAGAGATAGAAGGTTTATATATATATAGTCATGTGAAAAAATTATGACACCCTATGAAAGTCTGTATATTTTTTAACGTGGATATTTAATATCAATTTTAACAGTACTGAGAGATCCAAGTAATATGACTAAACAATTAAAAATTAAGAAAAGCCTTTTTACAACTTTCTGTAAAATGTCATTTAAAAATAATACAATTTCTGGTGAGGGATAAATTAGGACACCCCTATATATTGACCCACTTAAAATAGTTAAGATCACACATAGGTGTATCACATCAGGTGCACATGATCAGAACATCGCTACCCAGCATTTTGGTTGAGGCTTGCCCTATTTAAACCTCAGAAATTTAGTTTGGTGTGTCCCTGACTGTTGAAGTAAGAGTGAGCCCCATGGTGAGATCCAAAGAGCTGCCTGAGGCCCTTGGAAAGAAGATTGTGGCTGCTTATGAGTCTGGTAAGGGATTTTAAAAGATCTAAAAAAAAATTTGACATCAGCCAATTAACCATCTGGAAAATGGTTTACAAGTGGAGGACATTCAAAACAACTGTAACCATGCCCAGGTCTGGCTGTCCAAGCAAGTTCACCCCCCAGAGCAGACCGTAAGATGCTAAAAGAAGTCATGAAAAATCCTAAAATTTCATCACAGGACCTACAGCAGGCTCTTGCTACTGTCGATTGAGATGCTGTGGAGTGATTCAAAACGAGCTGTACATGCAAGAAGCCCCTCAAACATCTCACAGCTGAAAAAATTCTGCGTTGAGGAGTGGGGCAAACTTTCTTCAGATCGATGTCAGAGATTGGTAGGTAGCTACAAGAAGCATCTCACTGAAGTTATTTCAGCCAAAGGGGCCAACACTAGTTATTAGAGCGTAGGGTGTCCTAACTTTTTCTTCCATTATAATATGCATTTTTGTTCATAACTTTTGTTTCATGGGTAAAACAATGTTAATTTTTGTTGTTTAATTGCAATTAAATAACTTTCTTTTCCAGACAAAAACAAGATTGGACATTGATATTTGAACATTTCTTAATAAAGCGCTGACTACTTAATAGGGTGTCCTAATTTTTTCACATGACTGTGTGTGTGTATATATAGATATACATATATATGAAATCTGTGTTTTGTGATTTAGACTTTGAACAGTTGTTTAATCCACATGTCTGCTATCAGAACAACCAACAGATGTATGGCCTGACGTTCTGTTTCCTTTATGCTTTTATGTTCAGGTTCATCGTGTGTAATGTAAATGTGTGCACTGAAGATGGAGCTTCACTGATCTAATTATTGAGTCAAAATGATTAGATTTGCTTGAATGAATGCTGCGAGGAAGCAGCCACTGCAGAAAGAATGAGTCATCGTAATGACTGCTACGTCCGACACCTCCCTTTCCTCTCTCCATCCGTCCATTACTTCCTTTCTCCTCTCCAAAGATTTGAGGAGAGCCAGCATGCAGGCAGGCTGGTGGCTGCATACCAATAACAGCGTGACTCTAGCTTTGTAAGGAGGGGTTTTGTCACAAGAAGCTGCATCATCTCTGTGTGTGAAATCTATTTTTAGCAACATAAATAGGGATTCCAGCCCTCTGATTCTGGTTCTACAGTGAGCACTGAGAGTGTGACGTTGGATGTGAATATGTTACGTTCTGTCTGTCTCACCCTCTTCCCACCCACCCCTCAGCCAGTCAAGGTGAAACACTACAAAAAGATCAGTAGTCTGTCAGCAGCTTTCTCATCTCTCCTTTTTACAGATAAATAAACCACCTCTCATGTGGCAAAGCAAATTAGTGGCTTCACTAATGATCCTGCAAGCATTTTAACAGTGAAGCTAAATATTCATAAATACAAACTGAATCATATCAGACCTTTGGTCACATTTTAAATACTAGTCCTCATAAAACCTCGCAAAAATCTTATGGGTCTGGCTGACCAGTCTGACTCCAGAACAAGCGGCAGATAATAGATGGATAGATGGATCTGGCTGGTTGGGTCCTTCTTGAAAGTCTGATATGTGGTGTTTTTGCACAGTAATGTAGTTTTATTTTTTCCCCTGGTATTCAGAAGTGTTGAGGACCACTGTGACCACTCTTCCTTTGTCAACTGGCAAAAATGTGATGTTTTAGTCCTGGCTGGTGGTGTAAAATTTGAAGGAGGTTTGGCACTGTAGTGATCCTACTAGCACCTACAAAAAGGTCACAGACTACCTGCAAACACTTGAAAAGGATAAAGTAATCAATCAATCTTTTTACAACAGATTATATTTGATGGATGTAACTTCATGTTTATATGGACTTCCCAAAATAAACAAAAAAAAACTCCACTCAGATCATCAGCAGCATAAACTCAGTGACATACAATATTGCAGAACATCTTGATTGTACTTATGCTCCTCTTGTTGGAACCATACCACATCACACAAAGACCTCCATGGATTTTGCAAACAAAATTCAACTTTTGAAGTTAGCTCCTGGAAAAACCCTTGTTTCATTTGATGTCACTTCACTTTTCCCTTGTTTACCCATGTCAGAAGCAGTGCAAATTGTTAGAAAAAGACTTTAACAAGACAATGATCTAAACAACAGGACCAATTCTACCACGAACCAGGGGTCTCATGTAAATGTGCGGCGCCATATTTTACGCACAAGTTGCCATGTATAAAATGAACATGCTTGAAAGTTTGCGTACAAATACGCAAACCTTTTACAAGAGATGGCTCAACACTAGAGAGTGAGTATTGTGTGATTGGTCAGAACTTTGTTGTGGGAGTGTTTATGTGGAAAAACAGATGGGCAGCAATGGAGTAAATTTTACAATTGTTCCAGGAAAACCTATAAACTTGTAAAAATGATCAAATAGCAAGAAATGGTGGAAGGAGGTATCACAGTTATTGTGCACAGAGGAAACAGCACAGAGACACAGGTGGTTCTCCGTGGCTGTGCTGGCCAGCAGGGACTCTGCCTTGGCTGGGCTGCTTAAGGAAATGTTCCCCATGTTTGCTTGTTATAGTTCACTATCTGTCTGGAACAGTGGCGGTCTCTTTGTGACAAATTTACTTTATTGCCTCAATCGATACATCAGAAATGTCTGGCCAGGGTAAGGGAAGCAAGGAGTTCTGCCAGCAGGTTTTGACTGAGTATAAAATGTCTGTGCCAAAAAGAACGTCTCAAAACTTTCTGATCAAGAGCAGATTTCTTCACATTTTGCTGAGTATAAAATCAAGCTTAAGAACTACATGGGCTCCAGTTTTAAATTGATAAAGTTCCCCATATGGGAAGTGAAAGGTCTTCAGCTACAGAATAGAAGTCCAGTTGTTTTGTTTTTGTTGTTTTTTTTAAAATTGTTTTTGAATTTGCTATGTCTTGGATGACTGATAATCTATACCAGCACTAGTTCTAGTAGTTTAATATCTACTGAATTCAGTGATCAGTTTTTACCTTTAATAATTTATTTAGTTTTTGTGATTATATTCCTCCCGGCCTCTCTGTGTGGAGTTTACATGTTGTACCTGTGCATACCCGTTGGTATTCTCCAGGCACTTTGGTTTCCTCTCAGGGACCAAAAACATGTATGTTAGGTTAACTGGTAACTTTAAATTGACTCTAGTTGTGAGAGTGTGAAGGATTGTTAGTTTTGCTCGTCTCTGATTCCCTGTGATGGACTTGAGTCAGTCCAGAGTGTACCCCACCTCTCGCACAATGACTGCTGGAGACAGGCACCAGCTCCCTCGCAACACTGTAAAGGAAAAAGCAGGTAAAAAAATTGATAGATGGATGGGTATATTCCACCTCTTGTGATGTCTTCTGATGCTTTAAATTTAGTAGTTCTTTATTGTTTGCTGCCAAAATGTAAAAAGGTGTGTGTTTGTGTGTCTGTCTTTTAGCAGAATATCTTACAAAGCACCAAAAAGCATTGGACAAATTTTAAGGAAGCTCCCAGAAAGTAGTAATTGGATGTACATCTACAAGTGATTAACTTTGGAGTCAATACAATTCAAGAAGCCTGAGCCACCTTAGCAAACACAAAAACGATTATAACTCAGTCAATTCTACAGATATTGAGCACAGATTTACTGTGGTAGTGCCTGAGAGTTATCCTCAACACATAATCCTAGCACCATCTAGTCACACAATATCTGTTTTTAAAACTTTGCCATTAACTATCGAAGTCAATGCTGTCTGACTGTGAGCAAAATATCTTATGAACCAGTGGATGGGTTTTATTGAAACTTGCAGAAAGTAATCATTGGCTATATATCTAAAAGTAATTAACTTTTGGAGTCAACTTATATCAAGATTACCTCCACAGTCAACTGACCTCAGTAAACACAAAAATGGCTATATCTGAGCCAGTTTTACGAATATTATGGTAAGCTAAAACCTGATGTGGTAGTAGAAGTCATTCACAGCACCATACTTTCAGATTTAAAGCAAGATCTTGCAATATCAAGCGAGATCAGGCATAACGTTTTTTCAGTGTTTGACCAAACAGGTTTTAACTCCATTCTTTCTCATCTTAAGGTGCTCTCAGTCTAAAATTCTGGTATGAAAGGCAGCAGGTGATATTCATTCCTTCAAGGAATGCTGGGTCTTTATTTGCTAATTCTGTTTAAGTCAAGGTGGGAGTCATGTGAGACTGAAACTGTCAGGTGAGGACAAGGATGATGTGGTTGTTGTGTGAACTGAAAGCTGAATGGTTTGGCCACTTTTGCAGTGAGTGGTTTGAGCACTCAATCTAATTAACAGTCATGTGGCTTTGTTCAGATACAGCGAGGCGTTTCTTCATCATGAAATATTCAGCCTCACACAGATTTGAGTGGTTTGAGTGAGACAGACCTGTGATGTTCTGTGTAACAGTAGTGAAGAGAAAATTTACACATCCTAAAGAGGCAGTCATCTGGAGGCAATAACAACAAAGCCACAACATACAAAACTGAGTAAAGCTTGGCATGTAAAATTTGCTCTTTAGGTGATAGTTAAAAGCCTAACATTCCTTGAAGGAATGCATATCACCCACCACCTTTCATGTCAGAGTCTCAGACTAGGATCATCTTATGTTGAGAAATAATGAAGTTATAGATATTTTGGTCAAACCTTAAAAATAAAATTCTCATGTAATTTGCACTATCTTGCATGATCTGATAGCGATTGGATTATGAGTTGTGAATGACTCAATTACTATCATACCAAATTTTTGCTTAATATCTGTTAACTTCACTGAGTTTTTTGTGTAGTCTAAACTTAATTAGCTGTGGTAGCGCCAGATGAGTGGGGGAGCTGAAATAAAGATTTAACTGTGAAAAACTATTAAATTAAGTCTGAAAATAATCCATACAAAATCTATACGAAATCCTACAAATCCTATTGTAAACCTATTATGTATGACAAAACTAACCAAGGGTCTCATTTATAAAACTGGCGTACTCACAAAATGGGGCCTGAAACTTGTGTACGTCACCGCCCACACAAAGTTTGTGATCTATAAAACAGAAACTTGACGGTAAAATGTGCGGTTCCTCACACCAACTCTGAGCCATGCGTTCCATATACGCTTGTTTTGGAGACAGGGGAAACTGGCGACACAGATGGTGAAGTGGGGAATTGAAGCCACACTGCATCATGATTCCTCTCAGATATTTAATTTCACTCCAGAATCAAACTTTAATCTTAGATCAACTTTATCCTAAGCTTTAAAAACAGCAGTATGATTTATGCTTCCGCTGGTGAGCCATAAGGACCTTTCAAATAAAAAAGGCCTGTAAGTCAACTAAAATCTTAAATAAAAGTTCACGCAACATTTCAAAGTTTTCTCCCCATCACATTCCTCTCCCTGGATGATCACCAGGGTGATGTGTACCACAGATTAACACACGAGGGGACAGTGGCTCCCCCCTCTGGCGCTGCCTCCAAACCCCCTTTCCAAACCCCCAGAGCGCAGAGGAGGCGCACTTTAATACCGCCCTCTTGCGGTTACGTGCCAGATCAGTTTCTGGTAAACCATCCCTTTTGGCACAACACCAGCTATCCTTCTTTCAAAACGGGTCAGTTCAGGTATTCCCTTACCCCTACCTGTAGCTGACATGCTCTGGCGGTGGCCGGTTAGTCGCTGTTTTGCCTCCAACCTAAAATCTGACTACTTTCTCCTTCATTTTGGCCATGTTCCTCTCTGTACCACTCATTGAATTAACAGTGGTAACAACGTGTTACCACTCACAACATAGTGTAACCCATCCCTGTCTTACTGCTGCAGCTTGTCCCGCTGGGAGTGTCACTTGCTCTTCTACTGTCTCCTCTCCTTTCATTATTTTTTTATGTGTACCTCAGTCTGTGACTGGGGACGGGGCGTGTGTTTATTTTCATGAAGCTTGACTCAACATTAGCAGGTAGTTTGGATAAACGTACACCGCTGCCAAAAGCCTGAGAGTAAATCCCTCAGGGCAGAGTCAGACACTGTTTCGTCCACTGAGTGATACATGGAGTTTATTTGCAGTGAATGACTCCAAAGTCACATTCGCTCAGGTGTCAATAACAGTCCCTCCCCACCCACACGCTGCTGTGTTGTTTAGACTTACATCATGAGCGAGTCACAGAACGCGGAAGTTCCACTCCTGCTAAACTTTTTTTTTAATGCAGAACTCCCGAATCTCCTCTGTCAGGTCCCTAAAGCTTTTCAGCACTTTCCCCAAACTCAGCCACCTGACAGCTGTGTGGTAGCTTAGGTCATGGTGGTCAGTTTCAGTTTCATCTAAAAGTGAAACAAACTGTCAGTGCCCTTGAGCTGATAAAGTTAACTGTTTTAGTTTTGACATCAACAACGTGATTCACTTTTAACACTGACTTACACAACACTTCCTGATGTATAATACAAAGAAAAAAAGTTCATTTCTGCTCAGGGGTTTTTTCTGCCACTTTGTCTTAGATTCTCTTTATTTGTTGATTGTATCAGATACACAACAGAAACAAGAAATAAGTGGAGTATGCACATCAAACATGCATGTTGGGTAGACTGTACATACAAACCAAAGACTATATACAGTATTATACTGTACAGCCTGTGGGTCGAACTGTAAACACATGAAGAAAAAGAACAGGATGGAGAATACAAGAGAAAGAACTGAATCTTTTTTTGTGGATTGACAAGGTGGAACTTTTATTTCATTTCACATTAAACTATAAGACCACAAAAGTGGAGGACAGAGAGTACTGATCAGTAGTCATGTAATTTCAATTCTGAGGGCATGGATGGACAGTTTTCAGTATTCATCAAGGCTTGGCTGGAGGGAAAGGTTTTCCTCACAATTTTCAAAGCATATCAAGATAAATTCTTTATATGCATGGTCTTTTGAAACTATTCCCTCTCTCTTAGAAGGATGATGGCTCTAACCACGGAGCCACAGCCGCCCCAAACAAAGAGTTAATGATTATTGGCATACTAATCATTTCTTTACATGTGAAAATGATTAATTTTGTGTCCTCATCAACACAGTTGACTTGTGTGATCCAGAATTTCAGCAACATAAAAAATCAAAATAAAGATAACTGCCATCATGAAACACCTCAAAGTCAATGTTTTCTGCAAAGATTTAGTTAAAAAAAAAAGTTAGCAAAATATTTTATGTATTTAAGTGAAACTTGCAGAAAGTCATTGAATGTACATCTGCAGCTCATTAACTTTTGGAGTTATCCTGGTTTGAGAAGGCCACCACAGCAAATTCACCTTAAAAACACAACAATGGCCATAATTCAAGGAACTGTTGGTGTGGTAGTAGCTGAGACTGATCCCAAAGACATATTCTAATTGTTAATAGATTGCACAAGACCTTTGCTTAAAACTTTGTCAATATCTATTTGAAATCAACTGTTAGCAAAATATCTTGTGAACCACAGGATAGATTTTAATAAACTTCCAGGAAATAAGCATTAAACATACTGGTTTACTTTTGTAGTCAACCAAATTCAAAATAACTGCTATAGTTATATAGTTAGCTATATATATAAAAATGTGGAGAGAATAAAAAGAAAGGGGAAAGTGCCTACTTGTCAACAAGGCGTAGGTGATGTCAGGATTTACCAAGACGTGTCAAGAGCGAGCAGCCGGGTGACAGACAGACACGGGAGACTAGATCAAGGTAAGTATTTATTTACAGTGATATGAATTTCATAGGAGCGGGCCTGGAAGGGAAAACAGCAGATGAGTTGAGTATTTAACTTAGTATAAGGGGATTGCAGGAGGAGGTGGTTTGGCTTGCTTACGGTGAGGTGAGGGTGAGTAGCAGGGATGTGATCCAGCGGTGAGTATTTACAGGTAGGTGGTTGCGGCGGTGATGTGAGGAGCCCACAGTGAGTATTTCCCAGACGCGGTTGAGGAGGGAGAGGGTTGTGTTCCCAGATGGAGGCAGACAGGCAGGACTCAGATCAGAGCAGGTGAGCAGCTCATAAACCACTCCTTCCAGGTAGGTTGCACAAGTTTCAGATCTCACCAGGAACAGGAACTGATTAACAGGCAGCTAGAGTATAAACTCTTCGTTTGGCTGGCGAACTTTACCCAAGGTGAGCAATGGTCCAGCACTGATCTGATCTTCATGGCAGGTATAAATACCCAGCCAGCTGGAGAGTTGATTAGTTGCAGCTGCTGATGATTAAGGAGCCGACCAACCGGGAACCAGGACGAACAACCAGGAAGAGTAAATTCACAGATTGCCACAGGTGAAGGTGGTGGAGCAGGCTAGCTATGGAAATTTACTAAAGGGAGAAAGACACTGATGGCACAGGGACCAAACACAAGAGAACAACAAATGGAAACACACATAAAATATGATAACAAAGTGAGCAACTTGCACAATAAATACAAAACAAACAGAAAACAAATCCTAACAGCTCTGAGTTGTGTTTGAGTGCAGTTGGAAATACTGTAAATGTACTTTCCATCACTGGGCTTAAGTTTTTATATGTTAGCCATTATGTGAAGAATTAATGAGCTGATATTAAATATAAAGCTCCACTGAGGATTTAACCAAAAGCATGCATCAATAAATGCCGTCAGTAACATGTGATGATACCAGCAGAGCAGGCCTGTGTGAGACACACTGAGCAGCTGCAGAGTCTGGTGAGGAAAGGTCTGTTTGACAATATCACAAATTAACAGGCATGATGACAGCAGATGTTGTGAAGCTTTGTGTAGCAGGGCCGTGGTGTTTCAGAGCACAGGAGCTGATTCTGTTAGTGCTGATCTGCTGATCCTCAGATAAAGAGTGTGTGTTCTGGGAGAAGCAGTCATCAACAAATCATTTCATGCTGAGGATATTTGTTCCTGCTGCTCACAGATAAAACAAAAGGTGAAGAGGTGAGACTGCTGAATGAATTCTGTAGGTCCTTTATCCCGCTGCACCATGTCATGTATGGAAGACCAAAAATGACATAATTCAAAATGAAAGCAGAAATATATAAAAGGCTCAATAAATAAATAAAAGTCCAAATAAATAAATTAATATGCTTAAAATGCACCAATTAATTTAAAAAGGGAGAACTTTACTCCATGTTTTATAATTTAATTGATATTCTTATTTACTTTTTCAGTTTAGTTCCAACAAGCTATATTTTTAAGCACATAATTTAAATTGTACTGTTTATAAAATATATATTTTTTGTTTTTCCTTTTCCTTATAGATGCATTTTTGTCTCTTTAATTTATTTATTTATTCTTTGTTTCCCCCACAAGTCTTTTTATTTCTATGTGTTGTTTTGACATTTTTCTGTCTCCTCTTTTTACTTTACCGTATACATTTCTGCCTTATTATGCAAATAAGGTGGGCTGCCCTTCTTGGTGCAGCTCCTCTACTATTGGTCAGTGAACAGGAAGGAGCAGGAGCCATGTGCAGATCAATTGTGCATGCCTGCACTTTTGGCCATTTCAGGAGAACCTCTTATTTGAGAGGAAGTGAAGTCCTAGCAGAGATGTACACACACACCAGCAAGCAACTTCCCTTTATAAATTACATCTGTACCTAAGAGTTTGCGCACAAGGTCAGACCTCAGGTTCTGCCCTCCACACGCCCACATTCAACCATAAAAGGTCAATGTGAATGTGAAGGTGGATTTAAATGAGCCAACTGATCAATGTTATGTCAGGGTTACCAATGGCAACAACGGAGAAAAGAGTGAAGAAACAAAATTTCACAGAGGCAGAAATCAATGTGCTGGTGAGTAGAAAAAATATTATTTTTGGGAGCCACAG
Source organism: Kryptolebias marmoratus (assembly GCF_001649575.2). Classification (NCBI taxonomy): domain Eukaryota; kingdom Metazoa; phylum Chordata; class Actinopteri; order Cyprinodontiformes; family Rivulidae; genus Kryptolebias; species Kryptolebias marmoratus. Next base: position 3,743,174 of record NC_051443.1, read on the forward strand.
TAGTGGTGTTACAAATGAAGAAATAAGAATGTCAGTTAAATTATAAAACATAGGGTAAAGTTCTCCTTTTTAAAAATTATTTGGTGCGTTTTAAGCATAATAATTTATTTATTTGGTTCTTTTATTTATTTATTGAGCCTTTTATATATTTCTGCTTTCATTTTTAAATATGTCAGTTTTGGTTCTCATTAGTCATGATGTGGTGTGCTCTAAAAATGTCTTCAGCTCTCTTTTTATTTTAATACCAGTGTTAAAAAAGGCTTTAAAATTTAAGTCCTAGCATTTTTATAGAAATGCTTATTTCCCACCACCTTTTAGTTGGAATTGTAGTTTGAGACTAAGCTTATTCTATGTTGAGAAATGATGTAACTGTTTTGGTCAAACCTCAAAAATAACATTATTCATAATTCCATGCAATATTGCATTATCTGTTAGCACTTAGAGTATGTGCTCTGAATGACTCTCAGGTCCAAAAGGTCATCAGTTGTAGATGTAGCAGATAGATGAGGATAAGAAAGGGTGATAATAACCTCTCTTCAACTTACCACATATCAAGCTCTTGTTAAAGCAGGGGCACAAGGTCAGACTGAGAAAACAACAGATTGATTATACCTAATAGGAACTCAAACATTAGATTATTTAATTTATTCCGCCTCTTATTATCAGATCTCAAAAGCTGAAGCTGAATTTATAAATCTTTATCATGGTATTTATACCGAATAAGGAGGAAACTAAATTTTGTCACTTTGTCTTTGAAGAAGTTGGAGGTTGTTCAGGTCTCAACAGAACCACAACAAGGAGGCAGGTTAAGACCCAGAGCCTGTTAAGGGTCAGTGGTCAGCATTCCGTCCAAGGTCACATAAGAAGCGGTGATGTTTGCAGAGAGTCAGCAAGGATGCAGCTGATGCAGCAGGACATAGGCGACAGGTGACATGCAAACTAGAGCATTTCTTTCTTAACAGTATGAAAGGTGTTCCTTTCTCAACTTAAGTTTCTTTTTACAAGTTTCTATTTCTCTATCTTTTGTCTTCTGGACATAAAACACTGAGCAAAATATTTTGTCAGGTTACAAAATGAAATGAAGACAAAACGAGGGGAAGGAGGGTCATCACACGACAAACACAAAATGACCTACATTGAACTGACTGCAAAATGAATTGCAAACAAACTGAATTGCAATCATCCACCAAGGCTTTCTCCCCAGCTTGTTATTATTCAGAATGCTGGGTGAAAAAACCTTGTGGTTTTTGCAGAAAGGCCTTATCTAACTCTGTCCAAAGATTCCTTCAAGCATAACTAAGCACAGTTTTCCTGTAAGTCAAAAGAGAAAAATAATATAATTGAAAAATAATTAAATAATTTCTCATAATGAATATTTGCACACAGATAATTATCAATAATAATTTCTCATATTTCAACAGGTTTCATAATAAAAAAGCATATCTCATTTTAACAATAAATCAGACACACACACACACACACACACACAAGCCTGAAAACAATCCATTAGACATCCACAACCAAGATTCACTCGGGTCAAAATACGAAGTTTCAAAGAACAGTTACTGAAAGATGACGCTAGGTCAGAGGTGCTTCTTCATGCTACATAGATGTAAATTCAGTGATTTCCTTCTTAAAGTTTCATAAAATATTATTTAAATGTAGTTTATGACATATTTGCCAACTAATAGAGTAAATGGCAAAGCTTTAAACAAATGATGTTTAGTTAAATATCTGTAATATATCTGAGTTTATAGTCATTTTGTGCTTAGCGGTATCTTGACTGGGGTTGAGTCCAAACTTTGAACAATTGTTTTGTTTGTTATTTATTTATTTAGTAGTCTAACTATTATACTTATAGTTATAGTTTTTCTAGTATACTTATAGTTTTTCCTATGCTAATTTTAGCTTTTATATACTGTTCCACAGATTTTAACTTTGGAATTGGTCTTGTTACTTTTAGATGCAGTTTTTCTTATTTTGAACTTGTATTTTTTTTTGTTTTATTACAGTTAGTATTTGTTTAGTCATTTTAGCTTCAGCATCTGCTTAGTTAAAGCTTTTAGTAACTCAGTGTCATTTGTAGCAAATTTAGCACTCACACTGTATTTTTGTGAAGTTTTGAAAGTCTTTCAATTTAAAAAGCAATCACAGTTCTAATTTATCTTTCCAAAATAGTGAACCATGACTTTAAACTTTGGCTTAGTGATGATTTGTTTTGGTCAAATCTTGAAAATGATGTTATGTGATTTCACACAGTTTGTTGTGAATGAATCTCAGGGACTACCATATCAAAGTTTAACTCAATGTATGTAAAAGTGACTTAGTTATAGCCATTTCAATCATATAGTCAATCAGTTGTAAATGTACATCCAATGATAGCTTTTCAAAGGTTTCTTTAAAATCTATCCAGTGAATCATGAGATATTTTGCTAACAGACAGACAAATAAACACATGCAATGATAATTTGGGTGATAATTTATTATACTAGCAAAATAAATTATCACCCACCACGCATTTCAGAGGTGGGCAATAATAACCTCAAAGATCTTCTTTATATTCCCAAACTATTAAATTAGGTTTAGTGTTGAGATTTTGGACATCCGGAGCCCATTTTTCATTTCCATCCTCACTCAGAATAACTTCCTGTTTACCTGCTGATTCTGGCTCAGTGTTACACAGCTGCACCCACTAAAAAGACAATCAGTCTGGTGGGTTGCACCATCAGACTCACTGCATCACAACAAACCCCACCAATGGAGCTGCAGTCTCATGCATCTCCATGGTAACAGAGTTTCTTCAGTGCAGACGAGGACAGCAGAGAGGAACAGGAGGAAAGAAGAGACAGAATCGATGCCTTCTCTTGTTTCACATTTAGGATTACAAAAGCAGAGCTCCTTCCTGGGATGAGAGGGGTGGTTGTGTGCCTGCCAACCACCGAGGAAAGAGGGCCAGGATGTAGTGGGGAGGGGTCGTCTGCAGGACTTGGATCTGCCTTGGCCCCTCAGCCTGTGTTCAGTGGATCAGCTGGGATGCTGCAAGGTAAACATTTATTTTACATGTAAAGCTCAGATCTCAGCGTTTCTTCGCATTTCCTTCTCAGCTGTGCTAGTGTGAAAACAACTGACATGCTGCTGCGTACCGGACCCAAACAGGCTGGATTATTGTACCTGCAGGTGCCTTTTTCTGTGAATATTGCAGTTGTGAAAAACAGGCAAAATAATGTTTAGAAATATCTTGTTGCAGTGTTTGTCTAATGTGCAGCACATGTCACATAGGCAACTTTCCACTTGGTGACAGCAACTATTGCCATCTGAATAAAAAGCATAGTTTTTTAATGATTAAACAATGTTTTTTTATTAATTAGCTGAAATTTAGGCAGGAGAAATTAAAAGCCTAGCGTTCTTTGAAGACATGAATATTACCCACCACCTTTTATGCCAGAGCTACTGACTAAAGTCATTTTATGTTGAGAAATGATTGAGTTGTAGCCATTTTGGTCAAACCTTAGAAGTAATGTTATTCACAGTCTCATGCAACACTGCAAAGTGTCACACTCAAAGTATATGTTGTGAATGAAACTCAACCACATAAAATTTTAGCTCATTATATAAGGTTAATAGTATGAACCGAGAATGCAGGCAGAGCTTCAAAGAACCAAATGATTTATTAAGGTTAACAAAAACAAAAGGTTGACGAGGCAGCAAAAACTCACAGTAAACAAACTCAGGAGATCGCAGAGAGACACAAAGAGATCATCCTAACTGTAGCATGTAATCAACAACGAACCGGAGAAGAGGAAATGGCAAAAACTGAATATAAAGAGCAGAGGGTGAGGGCAAAATAAACAACAGTTGAAAGGTAATTGTGAACAGGTGAAGTGGGCATGGCAGGCTGACTGAAAAACTACTGAGGAGAGTGAATGATGACACAGGATACACAAGATCACAGGGAGATAAACTACACAAGAACATATAAATATGAAACACAGGGAATAAATTTAAACACAAGGATCACAAAAAAGAACCCAATCATAAAACCCAACACAAATAAGCACAGATCCTGACATATTATCTGTAAAACTGACAAAGTTATTGCCATTTTTATGTTGGCTAATGTCAATTAGCTGTGATGGTTATTTTGAATTGAATTTAGTCCAGGCATTAATTAGTTTAGATGTATAGTACCTTCATTGATTGCTTTCTGAAAATTTCAATAAAATCCATCTAATGGTTCATGAGATATTTTGCTAACAGAGTTGACTTCAGCTGTTAAATGATAAAGTTTCATGTAAAGACTTTTCACAATGAACAACACTTGAAGTACATGTTGGGAATGACTCTCAGCTAGACCAGATTCTAGCTGAATGTCTAAAACTGACGGAATTAAGTAATTTTTGTATTTTCTACTGTCATGGTGACCCTCTTGTATTAGACTGGCTTTAAAATCTAATCAGTTGTAGTTGTACATCTTCATCAAAAATCAATCAAATCAATCAAATTTTATTTGTATAGCACATTTCAGCAGCAAGGCATTTCAAGGTGCTTTACATAATTAAAAACAAAATAAAAACAGCATGTGACATTGAATAAACAGTAAGAAAGAGAAAAACATCGAAGACATCAAAAAACTGCACTCTAAGCCTAATTTAGCCATAAGCAACTCTAAACAGGTGGGTTTTAAGTTGAGATTTAAAGGCACCCAGTGTTTCAGCTGTTTTACAGTTTTCTGGAAGTTTGTTCCAAATTTGTGGTGCATAGAAACTGAAAGCTGCTTCTCCT
>NC_051443.1:3749402-3761927 GCF_001649575.2 Kryptolebias marmoratus
AACTGGAAAACTTGTTGCAGGCGGCATTAGATTGAAGTTCAGGTGGTAACGTCACAGGAGGGTTTGTGAGCCTGTCAACAGTAGCAAATAAAGCTTGAGCATTGTTAGTGGTTTTGTTTATGACATCTGCAAAGAAAGCCTCTCTTGCATGTTTTAGTGTTGTGTGATAGTTTAATGAAAATATATTTGATGGTTCATGAGACATTTTACTACCAGACAGACAACATTGAATCCAAATAGTGACAAGCAAAATTAATTTATTTTTTTTTGTGTAATCTGTTAGCGATCAGTCTTAGGTACAAATGCTAGCTAAAAGTAGCAAAAGGCAAACTAAAAGCTAAACAAGAAATAGGGAAGCTAAAAGCAAAAAAAGGTCACTGTATTTTCTGGACTATAAGGCGCACCTTCAATTTTCTCAAAAAACGACAGTGTGCCTTATAATCCGGAGCGCCTTATGTATGTAAAAAGTAATGTTTTAGTACGACTTTGGCTAACTCCAAAGCTTCACCGCTTGCAGCATTAAAGCTCAGTATAGTCGCTCTTTGTAATGTCGTGCAGGACTCTGCTCACGACACGCAGTGTAGGCGTTTATACTTGACGCTTACATCGGTGCAGTATTCTCCAAAAAGACAGGGGGCTGTTTTTTTCACTTAATGCGTTTTATAGTCCGGTGTGCCTTATATATGACTAAAGTTTGAAAATGGGCCATTTATTGACAGTGCGTCTTATAATCCAGTGCGCCCTATAGTGCGTAAAATATGGTAGTTAAAAGACGCAAAAGTCTAGCTTAAAGCTTAAAGTAGTGGAACATTGGCGAAAAGCTTAAATTAGAAAAACTCTACCTAAAACCATTAAAATGTTAGTTGAAAGGTATTATTTTTATCGGAACTGAAAAGACCTGAATGTAGTTTTATGGAAATTTTAAATATAAATAAAAGTAATGATTTTGAAAAGTATGAAAATGACAAAGATAAAAGTCACGGCACACATCTCCTGAGTGAGCTGAAAGTTTACAAAATAAGTAAATAAAACAGAAATATTTAGATTGCCAAAATGTATGGAAAGATAAGACAGGAAAATAATAGTGTGAATGCTAACTCAGCATTCACAAAATCAATAAAGCATGTTTAATTAAGATAAAGAAAATGCAAAGATGTAAGCAAATACATGCATATAGACACCAGTCTCTTGATCGTGTAAGCAGTTACATCCAAAATGGTGAATACACGGACATTTGTTCGGACCAGCTGTGAGGTTGGGTGGCTGCTACATATTGAAAAGGCTGAATAGTACAAACAGTACTACGCTATCTGGCATTATTATTGTTATCTACTCGTGCATGAGCAGAACAGCTATGGACTGCAAAAGGTTTTTGTGCGCATGTGTGGTTTCCTAAGTTGCAGTTTCTTTTGAAAAGCAATGGGTAATTTCAAAAAGTTCCACTCTGAGACCAAGATTCGAAAAGTTTTGGTGTCAGAGAATCTGATAGCTGTTGTCATGTACATGAATGGCCAAAGCTCAGAAATGACAGTTTCACTGAAAAACAATGTTATGTAAGTTGGGCCTATGTAACATCAGATAGCATGAAGCAACTCCTCCTTTTTCTACCCTCTGACCTCAACTCATTCTCATTCTGCTTTAACAAAATTCTATATTGCCCTGGATAAATTTACCTCGAGAGTTTTTACACACAGAATAATTAATCTACTTAGTGTCCTCCAGTATCAATTGCAATTCTTTTTAGACTCAAAGAAAACAGCATTTATGCAGAAGAAATCTCTTTTATTTGTGAATTTTTTTTCTTTCTGCTCTTGGTGGAGGAGGACGCTTTTTCTCTGTCTCCTGTACCCTCCCCTCTCTGCACTGCTTCAGCTCTGTGTCTTGTCTTTTCCGTAGGAGCCTCTCTTTGCATATCTTCCAAAAATTGTGAATTATGGATTTGGTCAGCTGGTCTCTCAACGAAATTGATCAAATTTTCTCAACGAGAAGACAGTGAAGTGAAGTGAAGTGAGATTTATTTATATAGCACTTTTCAGCAACAAGGCGATCCAAAGCGCTTTACAACAGAAACAACAACAGAATCAATCATGTATAATCTAAATGAAATATAGGATAATCTAAATAAAATCACAAAATCAGACATATCTAAGCATGAGCTAAGACAATCAAAATAGTAGCTAAAATAATCTAAATGAAATCATAATCAAATATAGAGATACAGAAGTAAAAACATCAATCATGTATAATCTAAATGAAATATAGGATAACCTAAGTAACATCATGAAACTAAGCATATCTAAACATGAGCTAAGACAGTCAAAATAGTAGCTAAAATAATCTAAATACAATCGTGATAAAGTTTGGGGGAACCCTCTTGTCCAGACGGGACATTTTTCTCCGGATACACAATGGACTCCTGGCAGGAGTGGAGAATTGTGTGTCTGTCGATACTGTCAATCGTGGATGTTGAAGATGTGTACACAATTCGATTTTTGATAACAGGCTTTCTGCTTTTTGGAGTTGGCGGTTACCTGGCATATCGAGAAATTCGGAAAACCTCTGCAGCTGTTCTGGCCACTGTGAGGCTCCCAGGCATGAGTGATGGGATCTGCAATCAACACTCAGAGTATGTTACATGAGCAGAATCGATCCTTTCACAGGTTCACAGGCTAGATGCGGTTCCTGGCCTCTGGGATGAAATGGTATAAATCTTGGAAAAGGTTGTTCACTCGGATCTGGCAGAATAGACCTGAAATTTGGCTGTTTGGATTCGCCATTGACAAACAACAGCGAGACTTTGAAGGCAGATGGAAAATAAGAGTCTGTCTGACCCAAAACAATTATTGTTATGTGAACCTGGCTCCTTTGTGCCGGCCTTGTTGGCCAGCTATCTGTAATTCCTCCTGGATTTTATGTAAATAAGATGCTCTGCCCCCTCCCTTGCCTGAGGACATCTGTGGATCTGCTCTGGGCTGTTTGATAAACATTCCATCATATTATCAAAGACAATGGCCTCTGTGACGTGATTCATGGACTTATCTGCAAACACACACACACACACACACACACATATTCATAAAAACACACTACACCGACCTCCACCGTCTCTGCTTGTCTCTTCATGTGTCACTCTGCTTGCTATCTGGACCTTTGGCTTCTTTTTCTTCTGCTTCTGTTAGTCTGCCCTTATCAAATAGATTTGTCTTATTAATGCTTCTCTAAGATTCATATTCAAATGGTCTATTAAGACCTGTTATCACTGTATCAACCTCACATTTTTCCTCTTAGATGAAAGTTTTTATCCAAGTTAAAAAATAGACTTTAAAATGCTATCATTATCATACCAACGGTTCTGTTAGCTGTTGAAATGCTTCCTCTTAGAGGAAAGTCTATTTATGTTTCAATAGTCTATTAGGTTATACATCACTGACTGACTTACAGATTGTTAGTTTACTCAAATTACCTGTTATAGTTATACTAATCTTACTATTAGCTAGAGTTACTTGACTGATGTTTTTATTTCTGTATTTGATTCTGTAATTGCTTTTTGATTAGTATTCTTGATATTTTTAAATGGTTCCTCTTAGAGGAAAGTTTATCCATGTTGTTAGTTTACTCAGATTGCCTGTTATAGTTATACCAAACTTACTATTAGCTAAAATTACTTTTGTTTTGTTCTATTATAGTTGTACCAATCTTACTATTAGCTAGAATTACCTGATTGATGTTTTTTATTTTTGTATTTCTGTATTTGAGTCTGTTGTTGTTTCTGTGTTGTAAAGCACTTTGGATCTCCTTGCTGCTGAAAAGTGATATATATATATATATATATATATATATATATATATATATATATATATAAAATCTCTTGAAATATAATATAATATAAAATAAAATATAATGTTGACATTTTTTGTGTTCATTTATCTAGTAAACAATTTGTAAAATGGGTTTAACAAATTGTATTTTTTATGTAAGCTTCTGTACCTATTATACCAGAAACTGTCTACAAGCAACATTTTGCACAATGGCCACTGACAAGCTAAAATAGTCACATATGCAAAGGTGACGTATCTCCCTGGCTGCCTACAAGCTACAGCAGAGGTAGCTAACCAAAACAACAAGTTCCAGCATTATTTTTTGTAGTGAAGTTTGGATCACCACTGCTGGGTCTGATTAAAACACTATGGATTAACATCATCAGTGAAGAAGTGACTTTTATTAATGAGTATGATGCAAAAGAACCTCCCACTAACACAAATACATGTAGCATGAATAATATTGATTCTGCTTCAGCCCATTATCTTGGATGTATAAAGAGGTTTTAGCAGAGCTCATGCACTTATTTCAAGCAGGCATTATTGAACCAGTGGACACATTTGAATGGGTGAGTCCTCTAGTAGTGGCGAAAAAACACAAAGGAGATTCAAGGCTTTCTGTTAATCTCTGTGAATCTCATAAAAATGTGAAAATGGATTGTCACCCTCTGCCTCATTTGGAGGACTTGTTCACGAAACCAGCTTGTGCCACACATTAGAGCCAGATTGATTTAAACTCAGTTTACCACCAACTGCCTCTACACCCTGATAGTCACAGTCTTACTGTTTTCATAACACATGAGGGACTTTTCCAAATCATGAGTTCCTTATGAACTTGCTTCAGCACAATCTGCCTTCCAAAAGACGATGCACAACAGTTCTGAAAGATTTGCCAAGAGTACAGAACTATTTGGATGCTATTATAGTATATGGACAGTCCAAGGAGCATCATGTTGAACACCTACAAGCTGTTCTCCAACGCCTTAAAGAGATGGGCACACAGATGAACTACAACAAAAGCTCATTTTGTCAGTCAAGTTTTCTTTTCATATTTTTTTTAAATTTCGAACATTAAAGAAAACACTTGAGTGTTTTCGTTTTTTTCCATGACCCCCCCCTGATGTGTGACGTCCACAGAGCCACTGAGGGTCACAGCATTCAGTCATTCATCAGTGAGTGGATGAATACCGGTACAATATAGTTCTTTGGAATTAATTGTCCAAACTGGCCAGAAAATACCACTGGAGTTTCATTTTCGGCCTCCCGAAAGATAAAGACTTTCCTCAGATTTGGATCCATAAGCTCCGATGTGGGAATTTCTTTTCCACTGGCTCTAAAGGTCCCGGCTCCACTCTACTCGGCTTGCTTTGTGCACGTGTCCACCGGCATTTTTTCAAGGCCGGTCCCTGCTTTTTTGGTCCCTGCTTCGGAGTAGGGCCAGCCAGGCCGGCCCGGCTTTCGTGGGTGGAGCAAGATTAGCTCCTGTTCACTCATTGGCCGTGGGTGTTGCCAGATGCAAGCATAAAGAGCGAACGGTAGGAATACAAACAACAGCGTTAGCTTACCCTGCAATGTTTAGACCGTCTGTCCCCCAGTTGAAGGCGCTGTAAAGCCTGAAAACTCTATTTCCACTAGTAAACAACTGGACAGTAGCAATGTTTTTGTCTGGTCGGGAACAGCGAGCGTCATGAACATAAGACTGCAACTCTGTCCTACAAATCACCCACTTTGGAAATTATTGACTTAAACTCTAAAAACCATTTATTTAAGTTTTAGGTCAGAAAAATGGGCCCCTGGAATGTTGTGTGGATGTGTTTGACTAAATCACATTCATGAAATGTCAATTTTATTGAAATTTGATTTCAGTTCACCTTTAAAGTGAAGAAGACCTTTCTAGAAGGAGTCAAACCTTACTTTGTTGTGTGTCTTAAACTGGCTTGAGAGTCACTACTGATATTCAGAGGAAAATGTCTCCCAGTTCCCAAGTCTCCGCAAGAAAAGGTTCTGCCCCTGGCACATGCAGGACAACAGGGTATGGTGGCCGCATATGGACGATTTTGTCTACACAGTCCTGTCATCATGCAGTATCTGACAGTCATATGACAAAACTGCTAGTGTGCCCATTTATCTATTAGAAAATTATCTCCACTGAACCACTGGAAAAATTATAATGTGAGTCGTGTTGTCATCTGATGACAGAGAGCTAAAGATGGAGAGGCAGAAAACTGAAGAGGCAGAAAGATAAAGATGTAGGCATAAAAGATGCCTACAAATGGTGGACGCGGGTGTGAACTGGCTGCCGCTATCTCTCGCTCTCTTTTTTAGAACTTGCTCTTATTGATTTTATTTATTTTTATTTTTTTTAGATTTTGGATTTTGTCTGTTCTTAACTGAAGGAAAAAGTGACATTTGAATGCACCTAGTAGAGTTTTTAAGACTTTGTGTTTTTACCTTGACTCCGGACAGGTTTCACCATGTTAAAGTATTCTGTTACTGAGCTGCTGGAGCTCAATAACATAGCTACTCCGTGGTGTTCTTCAATCATCAAACAACTTCCATACATCCATAGAGGCTCCCGCAGATTATCATCTGACTACTGACATTCCCTGCTTGTGGTCCGCAGCACCCACCGTCGCTCCTCTACGACGTCATCCGAGCGCTGCTGTTCTGGATTTTTATCATCAATGTAACGTCTTATCATCACAGAGTCGGCAAATTGGAAAACATGGAGTGGATTTCAGCCTCCTGCGCCCACTTCAGAAACTGAAGGATTCCAAACCAGTCCTGATGGAACTGTTGAATATTCAGTCCCTTACTAAAAAATCCTGCTTTATTCATGACCACATTCTGGACAATAACTTGGATTCAATGTGTTTCACTGAAACCTGGCACCGACCTAATGCTCTCTTCACCTTAAATGAGGCCTGCCCTGATGGTTATGCTTACTTCCAGGCAGCTAGATGCACTGGCAGTGGTGGTGGCTTTCTCCAACTTCTGGATTGTTTTAATCTTAAACAACATGTTAGTGTTCCTACACACCATCGATGTCACACTCTGGACTTGGTCATTACGGACTCTGTTCTGCCTAATAGCCCTCAAGTCTATGATCTGGGTGTCTCAGATCATATGACTATTTCATTGCAACTAAATCTCTCTATCAAAAGGACAAACGTCAGATCTCATTCCGTAATATAAAGAATATTAACATTGAAACTATGGTAGCCGACCTTCAACTTGCTCTTTCTGAAAAACCTACATCAGTAAATGGATCAGTGGATTTGTATAACAAATCCCTGAGCAGTCTTCTGGATTTTCATGCTCCTGTTAAAACCAGATCGGTCAACTTTTCTCGTTCTGCTCCTTGGTACAATTCTGATTTACATAAACGAAAACGTCTGGGCGTGCTTTGGAATGGAAATACAAAACCTCTGGTCTAACCGTCCACAAACAAAACTATCGTGAGCACCAGAAAGTCTATTCCAAGTCCCTAAAAGAGGCACGATCTATATATTTTTCAAACATTATTCAATGCTGCCCGGGAAACTCAAAGCAACTTTTCTCCACAGTTCATCCCCTCACTGGACAGCGTTCCCCCTTAATAACTCAACATGCAACAGCTAACCAATACAATACATTTTTGAACAGTTTCAGCTCAAAAATCAATTCAATACGCTCTGCTCTATCTCTAACCCAAAGATCGTCTGAGCCACAGCTCCAAATCTCTCAGCCTCTCTGTTCCTTCTCTCCCGTCTCTCAGCAGGAGATCTTGGACATTGTCAGGAAGATGAAACTCACTACCTGTGCCCTTGACACCTTCCCTTCCACTCTCTTAAAAATAAATATCTCAACTATTGGGCCATTAATAGCTCTCATTGTCAATATGTCTCTTCAGTCTGGTTCAGTTCCACCACCATGAAAGTAGCCATAATCAAACCGCTTCTGAAAAATAACAGTTTTGACCCAGAAATCCCTACAAACTACAGACCCATAGCCAATCTTCCCTTCCTGTCAAAAGTATTAGATAAAGTTGTTGCTACACAGTTAAATAATCACCTTAAATCAAACCAGCTGTTTGAGAAATTTCAGTCTGGCTTTCGCTCTTCACACTCTACTGAAACAGCTTTAATCCGGGTCACCAATGACCTGTTGATGGCAGCAGATGCAGGCTCACCGTCTCTTTTAATTCTTCTCGACTTGTCCTCAGCATTTGACACTATTGACCACAGTATTCTCCTCAATCGTCTCTCACAAGTTATTGGACTCCATGGTACTGTTCTTGACTGGTTTCGGTCATATCTCTCTGACAGGACTGAATATGTTGCCATCGGAAAAGCTAAGTCAAAGACTCATACAGTTACTTGTGGAGTTCCTCAGGGGTCAGTCCTTGGCTCTATTCTCTTCTCATTATACATCCTGCCTCTGGGACAAGTCATCAGCCGCCATGGGATATCCTTCCATTGTTATGCTGATGACACTCAGCTTTATATAAAATTAGACCTGTATCCATCTACTTCTTCCTCTACATCCTCTTCATCATTACTTTCCTCACTCACAGCCTGTCTGGAGGACATAAATGGATGAACAACAACTATCTTCAACTGAATAGTTCTAAAATTGAGGCAATTTTGATTGGCACTCCTCATCAGATTCAGTCATCCACCATCACAGCCATAACCTTTTCTGGACAGGACATCCCACTTTCCACTACTGTCACCAACCTTGGTGCCCGTTTTGATCTTTGCCTTTCCTTTGACACTCATGTGAAACATCTGTGCAAAACCTCATTTTTTCATCTAAAAAGCATTGCCAGTCTCATCCCATTATTTTCTCAACTGGACGCTGAAAAACTTGTCCATGCCTTTATATCTTCAAGACTGGACTACTACAATTCCATTCTTTTTGGTATGTCAAATAAAAATCTTCAAAAACTCTAGTTCATCCAAAATAGCGCAGCACGCCTTTTAACAAAAACTAAAAAATATGACCATATCACGCCAGTTTTGCATTCTCTTCACTGGCTTCCTGTCTCTGCCAGAATCCAGTACAAGATTGGTCTTCTGACACAGCAGCGTGGCAATGCACCCCCTTACCTTAAAGAACTGCTCCTTCCACACAATAAAACTCTCTCTCTCTGTTCTAGTAACTCCTGCCCTCTTCAAATCCCCAGAACAAAGCTCAGTACCATGGGGGGCCGAGCCTTCTGCACTATTGCTCCTCGTCTGTGGAACTCACTTCCAGATCAATTAAGGGAACCACAGACTGTAGACGCCTTCAAAAAAGGATTGAAAACCTATTTGTTTTGTAATTTTTATGGCCATGTTTGATCTAATCTGATGTAGCACTTTGAGATTCTTGAATGTAAAGTGACCTATAAATTAAATGTATTATTATTATTATTATTATTATTAAAGATGAAAGCTTTTCAAGAGGAGGCCTGGAAATGTTCAGGTTAGCGAAAGCTACTAATACTAATAAATAACAAGTTCCAGCCGTTTACTGATCAGTATTTACAATATAACAGCTGAGAGGATGGAGAGAAAGATCAAAACTTGAGAGCCCTGATCTTAAGCAACTAGGATATGTGTTTAATTCAAATTAATTGATCAGAATTCAGGAAAATCATGTTGAATCTATGTTGTTTGTGTGTATTTCTGGGAGTGGGTTTTTTGCATGATGTTTTAAAGACATGATCAGCTGATAAATAGATAAGCTGCGTCTGGCAAAACTTTTTATATACAACTGTATATATTTGGGCAGACAGAATTAAACACAGATAATGTAACACTTAAAATGTGAATGTGTGTGTATGTGTATCGTTGGGGGGTGGGGGAGTGAGGGGGATGGGGTGGGGGAGTTCACGCTATGTTGTCCCACATTGACATTCCCAAATGTTGGCAAGTATGTAATTGGTTTCAGCTAATCACGATAAGGCACATGTTAGGCTACATTTGCTTTGACTGAAAGAAGGTGCTGCTTTATTTGGATAATCTGAACCAGAAATAGTTTGTTTTCTTGCCATTTAAAATGACATGATATCTTTTAAAATGATAAATCTGATTATGTGGGATCATTGCACCTTGAGTTGTTCCTTTTCTGTGATTCATACATCAGTGGTTGAAGGCTGCTGTGTTTGATGTGCTGACTCACCACTTATTGAGCTGCTGGAGTCAATAACACCTGAAACTCAGCTTGCATAAAAAGGCCTGTTGGTGATGACGCTGTGTGTCTGTCAGCTGTCTCACTATCATGTTGATTAATAAGGAAGATTGGGACTGTTTTGGACATGGAAAACTCTATTGTTTAGTATTTGGTAAAAAATGTTTCCCTTGTTCTTCTACTGTAGTTCCATCAGAGGTTAAACTTGGTCTGTTGTGGTATTTTACTCTGACTGGTAATCTGCTTGGTCTGTGCGGACCTAATGCTTTGTGCACAATAGCAGCTTTTTAAAGTCAGACTTGTTGTATACTATATACTAGGGATGGGAATCTTTGATTTCTACCGATACGACATACATCTGGATTCACAATCTATGATCCGAAACATTTAAGGTTCCTCCTCATATAGCAGCAATTCAATTAGATAAGATTTACCTCCTCATCACGGTGCATCAGGATCTAAATACATTTAGCTTCTTGTTTGTAGGATTATTTTTTCATTAATAAAAATAAATGAAGCAATTCACATTTCAATCATTTGTTAATGAATTATTCATCTGCATAAGCGTTCATTACAAAAATGAAAAAAAAATTTGAAGTTTCATTATTAACAAAAAGCTTTTGTACATTAGATCTCTATACAAAAATAAATTGACATTTCCTAATGAGAACTTTCATTTTGCTGAGAAATATAAAATTTTAAAATATAGAACTGCAAAATAAAAAAGTCAAAAGTAAAATTTATTTTTATAGCTCTTTTCAGCAACAAGGCGGTTCAAAAATACAGAGCAAAAGTAACATGACCAGGGCCGTAGCTACCATTGAGGACACCGAGGTCCGGACCTCAGTATTTTTCTGCTGTGTATATTATAAAAAAATTAATCAAAACAACGCTTTTGAACGGCGTGGTTCTCTGCGTAGCTCCACCAGTTTACTGTAGGAGGCGCTGCAACTGTATGCAGCTGCAGCCAAACTCAATGTCTACGAAGGAGAGTGCAGCTTTGCTACCTTACTGCTAAAATAAAGACCAGAAGAAGAAGAGCACCACTTACGGTGAAACACAACCGAGGTAACTTGCTGAAAATATTCTCCTTCAATTCCACGAAGCTGAAGTTGGTTTCCGATTGCAGCTTCTGATTCGGAAAATGGCTAAAGGGCGATTCCACCTAATTTTTCACTACCTTCAGTATCTTTAATCTACTCTAGTTAAAAAACTACAACACCTAGACACTTCAAACCTGGACCAAATTATTTTGCACTGATTGCAAAACATTTAATACCAAGTGTGTGATCTGTGAAACCTTAATTTGATTTGTGAAACCTGAATAAAGGGCGACTTCAGCACTTTTTTTTTACATCAGGTCCACACTAGAACTGGTCCGGCTCCAAAACTACAACACCTCACTGGTATTTGATAAAAAGGTAAAATCTATGCTAAAATCTTGTGTTCTGAATGTGTTTGTGCAGCGTAAACGATCAATGTTCTTATAAACTAATTCATGTAATTTCAGTGAATCATCATGGTTGTGCCCTGAGTCCTCTGTTGCTTAAGATGAGATCACACCCCATGAATTTACAAACACACACAAATACATGTCATATACACATTCAAGTCACTTGTTTTAAATAAATGCTTCTATTTTAATAAATTTTTGGTCTTCATTGTAACTGATGTGCAGGGGGATAATGAGTGATTGACCTCAGTATTTTTTAAAGTCTGGCTATGGCCCTGAACATGACAACACATGCAATAACATAAAAAGCTAAACTAAACTTATCTAAAATATGAGCTACGATAATATAAATGAAATAAATGATTAAATGTGACATAAACAGATGAAAAACTAAGATAGAAAACTAGGATGTAAAAAGCTAAACTAAACTTATCTAAAACAAATCATACTAAGTCATACTAAAGATAAACTGAGGAAAACCAAACTAAGATATAATAAACTGATAATATGTCATAACTCAGGGGGTTTTTGTCCATAGAGAGCGGAACCAAGACCAAAACACGGAGACGAAGATAACGGTAAGTGAATTTATTTACAAGGTGCAAGCTATGTACAGTGGGCGGTTTTCGGAGGAGTCTGAAAGAGAAGGAGAGCTGGGTGAGTCTCGGGTACGAGTCTTGATCGAGGTTATTGCTAGGTTGTGCCAGTAATGTTTCTTATTTGCTTACAGGTCCAGGAGATGAATACAGCGCCGAAGAGAGGAGGAGAGGTTCCCAGAGTTCCAGGAGTGACGAGCCAGTTCCAGTAGGTGAGTATCGGCGAGATCCCAGGTAAGTAGTCCTTAATTTCCGTAGTCGTGTCGTGGCAAAAACCTAGGACGTAGGCAAAACAGAGAACGTAGTTAACACTAGGAGCTGGCATCAAGGTTAGACGCTGAGGCGGAGAATCTAACCAGAAGGTTCGATGCTCCAGCGAAGATCTGATCTCCGCCTGCTGCTTAAGTACTAGATGGTCTCGTCAGTGGAAACTGGAACACCTGTGGAGTAATGATTAGAAGCGCCGCCCAAAAGGCGGAGCCAAACCCAGATCCTCACAGTA
>NC_051443.1:3766934-3797935 GCF_001649575.2 Kryptolebias marmoratus
GCCTGCTGCTTAAGTACTAGATGGTCTCGTCAGTGGAAACTGGAACACCTGTGGAGTAATGATTAGAAGCGCCGCCCAAAAGGTGGAGCCAAACCCAGATCCTCACATAATAAGCTAACATAAACTAAATTAGGATTTAAAAACCTCAGCTAAACAGAACAGAAATGATAAAAGGTAGAATATACTAAACTAAAATAAACTAATGGTACCGGAAGGCTAACTAAAAGTACCAGAGGCCAACTAAGAGTTAAAACATTACAAAACCCCCCCAAAAAACTAAATTTATCTAAAACACAGATTAAACTAAAAATTAAAATATGCTTAGCCAAGCAAACTAAAATAAGTTTAAATAAGCACAGGCAGGATAAGATTGTCAAAGTCATACTAAAATAAATTAAATAAACTGAGGAAAACCAAACTGAGATATAATAAGCTAACATAAACTTCAATTAAACTATGATTTAAGAACCTCAGCTGAACAGACTTAGATAAACTATACCTTTGCTAAAGCTAATTCACTAAAGTTTCAGCCAATTCAACTATGCTAATGCTGATTCAGTTATAGGTTAAGTTAATTCAGCTACGTTAATGAGACAAAAGGGGGAAGGAGGAAGGAGGGAGCAACATTAAACAAGACATTGGAGGAAGAGGGAGGGGTGGAGCTATGGGGGTGGAGGGTGTGTAGAGGGAGTGAGGGAGGGAGGAATCAAGAACGTGACAGCGGTGGTGGAGGAACGCTCACAGATACTCTTCCAGAAAGTCCTCACTGGCATAGTTCTGAAAGTGATGAAAAGTTTTATCAAAAGTTTTAAGCTGGCCTTGGGACCTAGTTGTCACAGATCCACAGATATATAGGAGAGATAAGAGCATCAAGTTTACATAAAATCCAGGAGAATTTGAGATAGCCAGCCTTCCAAGGCCGACTCAGTGGAGCCAAATTCAGATATCAGAATTGTTTAAATCAGGCAGATGCCATTAATTTCATGCCAGCCACAAGAGTCTCACTAGTACATCTCAATGGCGAATTCAAACAGCCAAATTAATGTTGTTGTCCAAGCTGGGCCAAGTCATTCCATTCGGCCAGCAAGTTCTAAGGTCCACAGCTGGCCCGTGACTCACAAGAGCACATCCTGTAAGCCCCTATGTTCGCAAAGCAACGGAGTCTGAGTGTTGTACTGCTTGGCACATTCCTTCACACAAGCCTGGGCAGCCTTGACATGGCCTGAACAGCTGCCAGCATCTTCCGGATTTCATAATACGCCAGGTAACCGCCAAGTCCAAAAAGCAGAAATCCTGTTATCAAAAATCAAATTATGTGCACATTTTCAATATCCTCAACCGACATTATAGATAAACACACAATCTTCCACTTCTCCCAGAAATCCAAGGTGTATACACCTGGAAATGTCCTGTTCAAGCAAGAGGGCTCTCCTGTGCCCAGCCTTCTCAAAATTTGATATATTGCATTGAGAGACCAGCTGATCAGATCCATAATAATTTAATTTGGAAATTATGCAAAGAGAGGCTCCAAAGAAAGAAAGACAATTAAAAATAAAGACAGATGAGGGGGGCGAGGAAATAGAGAGACAAGAAAAAAGTGTCCACCTTTGCCGAGTGCAGGGAAGAAAAAAAAGAGAAGGGAAGTGTGGTGGCAGTTTTCAAGGAAGTCATTAATTTTATTATCTCTGGGATGAGTATCCTGTTGTCTTCATTCAAAGTGACCATAGCTGCCTTTATCATCTTCCTTGACAGCATGGCAGTCAGTACAGCAGGTTGCTGTTCCCAAAAGTGCTCCAGCATATCTAGGGAACTATTCCACTGAGAAGAAACATCTTGAATGAGCTTGTGGTTGGGCAGATGCAACTGAGACTGTTTCATGGAGAATTTCACTTGCTTTGGGACTTTTATGGAAAAAGCTGACAATTTTCCTCACTTTTATTAATATTTCTGACACCTTGTCCACCTTCAGAGCTTTTTACGAGGCCAAATTAAGTGTGTGTGCAATCTACCGCATGTGTGGGTCCATCTCTGCTCCAGCACCAGTGAGTACCATGTTCTTGGCGTTGTTTGTGATTACTGCTGAGTTCTTGTCATCCACAAGACTTCACGTAGTAACACGGTAATATTACTCTCTGTTTGGGCCTTATTAAACACAGGAGTCTGTAGGACATGGCTCTGTAAAACCCACTCCTCGTCCATGTAGTTTATCATCACAGTAATGTAAGAATCTGTGGTGCAGTAATGGCAGTTTCAAATTTGTCATACAGAGCAGGTATTTGTCCACAAATATCTTTCTGCTGGGAATTTTGTACCGAGGCTCTAACATGCAACGAATTTAGTGAAAACCCTCATTCTCAGTCATGTCATAATGCGGAAAGGCTTTATTCAGACGAAGAAGGCTATAGCATCTGTTATGCTTTTGCACGAGTGGAATTAATAGTCAGTTGTCTGCTAAAAAAGGATTAAATGCTAACCTCACCATGCATGGAGCTTGAGGAAGAAAAACGAAGTGAATTTGCCTGTGAAGACAGTGAACTGGCAGGCGTCTCCATGCTGATTCCATGTCGCTGTTTCAAGTGAGTAGTAAGGTTAGTCATGCTTCCAGTGTATTTGACAGCAGCGTGGCACATTTTACAAATCACATTTGCTTTATTAAGCTGTCCGTTTTGCTTGTAAAATCCATAGCATTGCCAAACCTTTGATTTATAGTGTGGTGGTGAATGTAACGGTTCTGCTTGCTCCGCCATGTTTGCCATTTGTTGTGGTCAAGTATGCGTGCCTACCCACACTTCTCCTTCTTGTGGCGGTTGGCGGCATTAAACCCACACTGCTTTGCAGTCTACAGGAAACACTGTTTGGTCAATAATTTGTTTTATTTTTGCATTACTACATTAATGTCAAATTTAATTGATACAATGAGTTATTTTAGGTTTTACTTTTACTGATATTTTTTGGTGCTTATTTTTGTATATTTTTGTGACACAATGTTACTTTTACTACTTTTTGATATAAAGTTTTTTTCACTTTTTGGATTGTATTTTTTATTCTGCTGCACAAGTCATTTTTTCTGCTCTCACAGTGTTTTTTATGTTGTTGTGTTCATGTTATGTAATTTTGAGTGTTTGTCTCTGTGATACTGTTCAGACTTGGGGCAAATTAGCTTTGAGTGATTTGACTGCAAGTGGTTAATTCTGACACTTCTGTTCACACCTGGTGCTACACTATATAGCCCACAATGTTTTGCAATATCAGTTACCCATGTTGTATGCAGATACATACACAGAGAAGTGGCAAAGAAGGCTGTCAGCTGTGCAACATCCTGGAATTTTGATAAAAATGACAACTAATGCCCCTTTTACACATGCCCCTTTTGCTCTAATTCAGAAGTCATGCTACGAACACTTGGCACAAGTTGTGTAAACAACAGAAACACTATGGACAACATTGGCCCTGTGTTGTTGCTGTTTTTAAACTTATGGGGATTCTCCTGAGACTTCAGGAAGAGAGGCGCTTTGCAGCACTTTCAGCTGGGGGACAGACGGCAGAAACGTTGCAGGGTAAGCTAACGCTGTTGTTTATAGTCCAACTGTTCGCTCTTTATGCTTGCATCTGGTCACACCCACGACCAATGAGTGAACAGGAGCTAAGCTTGCGCCACCCACCAAAGCAGGGCCGACCCGGCTGGCCCTACTCCAAAGCAGGGACCTAAAAGCAGGGCCGACCACGAAAAAATGCCGGTGGAAACGCACACAAAGCAAGCGGAGTAGAGTGGAGCTGGGACCTTTAGAGCCGGTGGAAAAGGGGCAATAGAAAGACCTTCATGAATGCTTGTCACAGGGGCTAAAAGGGGCAATATTCAGTGTTCATTGAACTATAATAATACTTTGATATTAACAGAGCCATTTGAATTGTGGAGTTATTTCTCAATAGGCTTAATTACTTTACAGACACAATATAAGACAACAAGGAACATGTACAATGATTACTGACTTCATAGAGGCTCAGAGTCAGATCAAAGAATGAAGATCCAGTGAAACATAGTGCACTGTCAGCTATCTTTATTATGTTACACATGTATTAGCAATGTGTTGCGTGGATTTTGAATTCAGGGCAGTGTTATCAGACTTTTACAAAGAGGCACAATCCTTGTGAATTGTTTGAGAGGAGGCCCCATGTGAAAGCAGGGTTTCCCCCAGTGTATTATAAGCCTGGTGGGCCGCCAGGCTTTGCTGACCCTCCCGACAGGCTAAGCTCCGCTTGTTTATTATAAATACGTCGATTTTTATACACGTTTTTTTTCAGTGGCAGCTGGCATATAGAAGGTGCAAGGGCGCCGCCACACCAATCACATCACCTTCAATAAGATGTAAAAAATGAAATAAAAATATTTTAAAATAAGTTATTTCGTTCATTGACATTGTCTGATTGGTGACGTATTTCCGCCCCAGAGCGCAAAAATCTTTGCCTATAGACTCTCGTTAAAAGTTGTACATGCGCAGTAGCTCCTCTTCAGTACAAGAGATAGGACGGTTCTCGGGCGCACCTCTCCTGCGCCCAGAGCTGAATGCAGCTCGGTTTGCATTACACCGCCTCCCGCCGCCGGAGCGTGGGACTCCCGCCACGGGCTGACGTCACATCTGTCTGTCATAAAGTTCGCCTGATTAAAAAGTCAAGCCGCGGGTGTGCTGCCTTTTATTCAAAGACAGTAATAAGTTCATTACGTGACTAAGTCACATACACAACGTGTTAAAATGTTTGGGTTTGAATTCAAATCGGAGGCATCTGATCTTCGTTATATTGTACGTGCAGAATACATGACGTAGTGAGTTCTCTTACCATACAACAAGCTTTGATGTACTTTCTCCAGTAAAGCTTTGAAAAATAAGGGAGAAAACAGGTCTTATAAACGCTAAATGTGTCCTACATGCTTGTGCCTTCGGAGACCTCCGTCTTTGAAAGTATCAGTGTGTTCAGAAAGCACTTGTGCATACGTGCATTTATATGTACATTATAATGTTGCTTTTGTTGTTCATGTAAATACACTGTTTACTGATCCCTTAGTATATGTTATGGTATATGTCTATTTTGGAGTTATTTTGGAGTGCCCCGACAATGACGCAATTGCGCTATCCCCGCCCCTGTGCGAAGGTCCCGTGCGGTGTCGTGTCTTGCATCTTTTGTAACTTATGCCACTTTTCCACCGGCTCTAAAGGTCTCGGCTCCACTCTACTTGGCTTGCTTTGCGCGCATTTTCACCAGCATTTTTTTGAGGCCGGTCCTGCTTTAATTGGTGACGCAAGCTTAGTTCCTGTTCACTCACTGGGTGTGGTCAGATTGAAGCGTAAGAAGAGCGAAAAAAAAACAATAGACAATTTTGGAACGGTAGCAACTATAAACAACTCCGTTAGCTTACCCTGCAATGTTTTACCCTATTTTCTTCTGCAAATAGAAGAAAAAGAGGGGCATGATTAGTTCAAAGACATGGACCTCCATCCCATGCTCATTATAAACAAGCAAGTGATAAGAAACGTCACTGCTTCAGATGTGGATCAGATAAACAACCTGCTAATGGTAAAGACTGCCCTGCTGAAAAAGAAAACTGTAATAACTGCACGAAAAAAGGACATTTTGCCAGAGTATGCAAATCACTTGAAGCTGTAGTGAGAGAAGTGGTTAGTCCTAAGTTTGCAGCACTGTGTGTAAATGATGCTAAACTGATGAGTGCAGCATTTGATAAAATTACATGCAAAATGAGCATTAAAGCACCACAGGGAAACTCCCAGGTCCTGGAGATAATTGTAGACACTGGAGCTTCTGCATCTGTTTTACCAGAAACTATCTACAATAAACATTTTGCACAATGCCCACTGACAGAACCCAAAGTTAAACTAGTCACATATGCAAAAGGTGACCTACTACACATTACAGCAGGAGTAGCAAAGCAAAATAATAAAGTTCCAGTATCATTCTATATAGAGAAATCTGGATCGCCACTGCTGGGCTTAGATCTGATTAAAGCACTGTAAATTGACATCATTGGTGGAAAAGTGACTTGAATAAAAGGAAGATAATGCAAAAGAATCTCCCACTGACACAAAAACATACAAGGTGAATAATACTGACTCTGCTTCAGCCCAATATCTTGGTTGCATTAAAGGGTTCATTCACAAAGTTCAAGTACACAAAACAATGCAACCTGCACTCCTACAACTGAGAACTACTAATACAACTAAAGATTCCAAACAGGATTTGATCACAGAGATAGCAGAAATCTCTCCTCTCCTGACTGCACTCTTGCTGAATGTGAAGAGTGTCCTGAACCTACAAATTTGTGACAAATCCTCCCTAAAGTATTGAAGCACCTTCCAGAAGTCCAACATTATATCCTTGTGTGACATGAACCGGCAACAGAGTCACTACTGATATTTAGAGGAAAACATCTTGTAGTTCCCAAGTCTCTGTCAGAATTTAAATCCAGTGTGACACATTGCTCATATGCATGTGATGACTTGAAGCTTCATTTAGGGAGTCACATGATTTTGTGAAGCAAGGCATCAAAACATCTTGCTGCAATACACTCATTGGCAACTTTATTAGATACACTTGTTCAATTGCTTATTAACACAAATATCTAATCAGCCAGTCACGTGGCTGAAACTCTATTCAAACTGGTATTAGCAAAGTGTACCTAATAAATTGGCCAGTGATTGTACTTTTGCTTTGAATGATCAATACTATGTCAAACAGTTTGCTTCAAGTCTATAACATTTCTACCTTGACACTGGATTTCTAAATTGTATATCTTGGATTATGAATATTACCTGAATTTCATGCTCTAATTTGTCTCCTACTCACCTACTGCTCTCTCTTCAGCTGTTCTCCTGATTAATTCCGCCTCACAGCAGAAGGATCATAACTAGCCAAAAGGGAGCTTCATCAGACATCTCTGTCTGAACAAATGTCCAGTGTCCACCAGCCTTCAGGGGTTTGGGTTGCTGACATTTAGAAATCTCCAGAGATTTTTGTCCTCCCTGCTCACCTGCAAAACAAACCAAAGGAACCAAACCTGAATCTACCATTTTATCTGCCCTGTCTCTCCAACCAACCTGCTGAGATAATCTTGTTTGCTCCCAGTCATTATTCTCTGCTCACTTGTTTTCTCCTTATGACCCCTGAGGATCTCCTGGGTCCTTGTCTCACTCTAGTGGAGGATTTAACCATACAAACCTCTAGAGGAGAATCTACCTACCTGTCGGCTCCTAATGGATTTCCCAGGAAAGTTGGCATCAGATTATTTTCCCCCTACTGTTTTTGTTCACCTGACAGTAGCCAGCACCCTGCGGACTTCCCTCGTCATTCATTATTGAGGAAAAACCACAACGAGAAACACACAGGGTAATATCTCAGTTTTATTTTTTACTACACCCTGCAAAGAAACCTTTCCCTCCATACTAACTCCATTTTTCTCACAGATCTCCCATGGTTTAATTCATTGAAGAACTGAAGCATCATGTACTACATTTATTCATTGTAATAAATTCTTTTAAAATGTTATGTTTGGTGTCCTTATGGGTCCAGTTAGTCTTATAGCAATTATTTCAATGGATTGCTGTTTAATTATCTTTTAAGTAGCTGAATAGACTTTTTTGTTTACCCCAACATGTCTGGTCTGTTTCTTGTGTGGATTCACGTCAGTTCAGTTGGAGGTCTTACAGCTTGACTCAGGACAAATTATGTTCAGACAATCATAGATATGCAGATAAAAGGGGTCCATACAACCTCCAAAGATGGTCTGAGGGAAAATGTTTTCAATGCTTTTTGAGATCGTTCAGACTTGTATGTAGTGCTATTCACACACAATCAGTTAGCTTAACAGTTGAGTTTTTTTATGTCTGAACAACATTTGTGTGTTCTGGTATTTGTGGGTTTTGTTCCTTGGTTGTCTTTTTCTGGTTCTGTATTATTTATTTTGTCCTGTTTCTGTTACTTTGTTTTTTTAATTTGCTCACTTTTTGTTTTGATCAGGTTTAATTTTATTGCAATTTTTCTGTTACACTTCTGTGTCCAAATTATTAGACTCCTTCAGGTTTTTGTCATAAACCATTGTTATTAGATTTCTGAGAACAAAAAGATTGCCATGTTCAACAGCTGTTGTTAATTAGTTAATAGTCATAGTGTGTATTTCTATGCACTTGCTTTCATTAACCCAAAAGATCAAAATTGATTTGACCAGACAGCTAAATCATTTTTTTGCTCATTTCAACCAGAGAATTGTCTTGTCATAATTTGAGTTTTATAATAAAAACTGTTTGTAGCCACTTTAAATAACATAATAATTAAATTGCTAAAGCATTCATGAAGGTCTTTCTATTGCCCCTTTTCTACCGGCTCTAAAGGTCCTGGCTCCACACTACTCAGCTTGCTTTGTGCACGTTTCCACCTGCATTTTCGAGGCCGGTCCCTGCTTTTCTTTGTCCCTGCTTCGGAGTAGGGACAGCCGGGCCGGCCCTGCATTTGTGGGTGGTGCAAGCTTAGCTCCTGTTCACTCATTGGTCGTGGGTGTGACCAGATGCAAGCATAAAGAGCGAACAGCAGGAATATAAACAACAGCGTTAACTTACCCTGCAACGTTTATGCTGTCTGTCCCCCAGCTGAAGGCGCTGTAAAGTCTGAAATCTCCGGCAGATAACAGCTGTCCTACTCTGCGCAACAATCGAGGCATCCAGAGCATTTCTTCCACTGCGCCTCTCTTCCTGAAGTCTCAGGAGAATCTCCATAAGTTTAAAGAACAGCAACAACACAGGGGCAATGTTGTCCATTGCGCTTCCGTTGTTTACACAAATGCCGCCAAGTTTCGGTAGTGACTCCAAAAGGTTCATGCAATATTTTGCTAACAGTGTGACCTAAGTAGTTAATGGCAAAGTTTCACAAACAGATCTTGTGTGATCAGACAGCACTTGATATCTGTTAGGAATGACTCTCAGCTACATCCATCCATTTTCTTTTCTGGCTTCTCCATTTTGGGTCGCGGGGAGCTGGTGCCTATCCCCAGCAGTCACTGTGCAAGAGGCGGGGGACACCCTGGACAGGTCGCAAGTCCATCGCAGGGCTACATATAGACAAATGAGACAAACAACCATTCACACTCTCACACCTAGGGACAATTTTAGAGTCATCAATTAACCTAACATGCATATTTTTGGTCTGTGGGAGGAAACCGGAGTACCTGGAGTAAACCCACGTGTGCACAGGGAGAACATGCAAACTCTGTCTCAGCTACAACCACACCAAATTTTAGATAAATATTTAGAAAATTGACTGAGGTATAGGCATTTTTGTTTGCTAGGATTGCTTATCTGTGCAGACATCTTGAATGGAGTTGACTCTGAAAGATGATAATCAGTTATATCACAAACTGGCTCAAAACATCTTAAACTTGTAAACCCTTTGTGCTTTGGGTTAGGGTTAAATTATATATGAACTCTCCAGGGGAGTGCAGTATCAGAATCAGAATCAGAATTCTTTATTTGTCATTGTGCCACGGGGGTACAACGAAATTGTGAAACAAGAAAAATAGAATAAAAATAAAATAAAAAGCAACAAAAAATAAAAACAACAAAAAACAGCACTGTTCTGGTATTGCACATAGAGTAGAGTAGATATTGCACATAAAGTAGATATTGCACAGTTTTGGCTGTTTGGACAGGTGATAGCAACTGTAATTTACAGTGTACGTGAGGCATTTAGGGCAACAACCTCTCTTGGAAAAAAGCTGTTTTTGAGTCTGTTGGTTTTGGTCTTAATTGCCCTAAGACGCCTCCCAGAGGGGAGCAGTTGAAAAAGGTAGCAACCGGGGTGTGAGGAGTCCCTGATGATACTGCGGGCTCTCCTGAGGCAGCAGGTGGAGTAAATCTTTTTCAGAGAGGGTAGGGGGCAACCAGTCAGTCTTTGGGCGGTGTTGATAACCCGCTGGAGCTGCTTCCTTTCTGCTGCAGTGCAGCTGGAGAACCACAGCGAGATGCCACAGCTCAGCACCGACTCCACAGAGCAGCGATAGAAGGACCACAATAGTTCTGCTCTCAGATTGTTCTTCCTGAGAATCCTCAGGAAGTACAGTCTTTGTTGCACCTTCTTCAGGATTGCCATAGAGTTCTTAGTCCACGTTAGATCCTCGCTGATGTGGGTACCCAGGAACCGAAAGTCCGGCACCATCTCCATCCTGTCCCCGTTGATGGCAATGGGTTGAATGTCCTGTTTATCGTCGGCAAACTTAATGATGGGGTTGCTCGGGTGGGTGGGGGTGCAGTCATAGGTGTAGAGGGTGTAGAGCATGGGGCTCAGAACACAACCCTGTGGGGAGCCAGTGCTGGTCCTCAGTGGAGAGGACAGGTGGTGTCCTACTCTCACCCTCTGGGAGCGATCTGTCAGGAAGTCCAGAATCCAACTACAGGTGCTGGCTGGGAGACCCAGATCCCCCCAGCTTGCTCACCAGCCAACTCGGGATGATGGTGTTAAAAGCCGAGCTGAAGTCCAGGAAGAGCAGCCTCACGTAGCTCCCTCGCTCCTCCACGTGTGACAGCGTGGTGTGCAGGGTGGCCGCGATAGCATCCTCCGTTGACCGGTTGGCCCTATAGGCAAACTGGTGGGGGTCGAGTGTTGGGGGCAGATGTGAGGTTATGTGACCCCGTACCAGTTTCTCAAAGCACTTCATGATGATGGGCGTTAGTGCCACTGGCCGGTAGTCATTGAGGCTGGTGATGTTGGTCTGTTTAGGCAGAGGGCTGATGGTGGAGGACTTCAAACAGGGCGGGATGTAGCGGTCCCTGTCCCCAGACCTGAAGGTGCTGTTTCTATCCCTCAGCAGGTCCTTGACACCCTTGTTCATCTAAGGTTTCTGGTTGGGAAACACCCAGATGCATTTGTCCAAGAGAGTTGCTGTTGTGTAAATGAAATATAAATGTTTCAGTCACTAACAAATTTTCTCACTAGGCTTTCAATCTGATGAATACTGATTTACAAACCCTGATTTTCACACTTTTGCACCCACAGTTTAAAAAAAATCAGAATAAAGGTCACCTACATCCCTAAATTGTTAAGAGTTGAATGAATATCAAAATTTTATCTTAAGTTTGCTTCTTATTTATGTTTGGACCAAACTGTTTGTTTGTGTATCTTAAGACATCAAAAATGTAAGGTTAAACTTGTTTGCTTATTGACTTAATTTTCAAGAAAAATGCTCTTGAGAAAAGGCTCTGAATGCTGGTGTAGTTTTGAACATGCATTTTTGAACTTATGATTCACTGTGAACAATAGGTATTGGAGCTAATTTTCTCAGCAGTGACCTCCTGTTTAAATCCCAACATTTGCTTCACATACTCTTCTCTTCTACAAAACAGTTGTAAAGAACTTGTTAAAAGAAAGTATAATCAAAAACTCAAATTCTTTTATTTTGATCAAGTAATAAAACCTGTAGAAGTCACAGAAAGATGAATGATTTAAAGTCTGCATTGAATAAAACTTGGCTGCCTTTTTAATGTGACAGAGTTTGGATTTAGGTTGAAGGGGGATTTCAGTTGCTGGGTCAGTGGATTACCTTGTAATAGATCTGCTGGAGCATACACAGGATGTGTTGGCTAGTGTCTGGGTGGGGGGTGGGGGGTTAATCTCTCAGACAAGAGTGCTAACTCCTCTTGTGGTTTGTAAGGAAGCCAGAAGCTGAAAGGACTTTTTCCCCACTAAAAGCCTTTTTATTTTTCTGTCTCAGGCGTAAATGATGACAAGCCTGGATCTCCTCATCATCTGAACATGCTGTTTGGTTAGTAAAGTCAACAGAGGAGCGTCACACCTCTTGCTTTCCCCCTGGACTCACAAAAACAGAGTCGGCTCTATTCAGGCATAACCATGCTGATCAAGGAGTATCGTATCCCAATGCCCATGAGCGTAGAGGAGTACCGAATTGCTCAGCTCTACATGATCCAGGTGAGAACACAGATTTTATTAAAGACGTTTTCTTATGATCTCACTTACGTGTTATTGTTGGGACTGAAACTCTAATGATTTTTTTAAAATATATTTTTATTTCCGACAGGATCAATCTTAAAAATGATGAACTACTCAGCTACAGAATTTTCTAGAAATTAGGACAATGTTTGTTGTGATCTTTGTGTGTATCTTTCCCAGTATCTTTGAGACCCTAAATACATTGAGGTAAAACATCTTTATCCTACAGAATCAGAGAAAGTATACCCAAATGGATTTTTAAAGCATTATACAGTAAGGGTATGAAAAAATATCATAACTTATTTTACAGTAAAGTCACAATACCAATTTTACATTCATTTTTACCTATTGATTATTTCAATATTTTACAAGATAAAATACCTGTGGGTGAGTGTGTTTGTGTGTCGCACATCCGTGATGCAAGTCTCCCATTCCACGACATCCCAAAAATGATTGATTGGATTGAGATCTGGTGACTGTGGAGGCCACTGGAGTTTAGTGGTCCTTATGTTGTGTCACAATTTTAAGTATTTAAATATATATATATATATATATATATATACTGCGCAGTATCTTGGCTGTGCCTAGAACTGCACATTTCTGGACTGAGATGTCTGATGTTGTTCCTGGGATCTGTTGTAGCCACTGCTCCAGTTTGGGGGTGACTGCCCCTAGGGCCCCGATGACCACAGGCACCACTGTGGTCTTTACCTTCCAGGCCTTCTCCAGTTCCTCTCTGAGGCCCTGGTATTTCTCCAGTTTCTCGTGCTCCTTTTTCCTGATGTTGCAATCACTCGGTATTGCTACATCCACCACAACTGCTTTCCTTTGTTGTTTATCCACCACCACAATGTCCGGTTGGTTTGCCATTTTATATATATATATAGACATTCTGATGAGAAGTAAAATACTGAAACAAGAAATTCATGGACTAGGTCAGAGAACTTGACAGTGTTGGAATGTTACTATACGAGCAAGCATAGAGAGAGGGGTTATATGGGAAGAGTGTGGGAACTATGGAAACTTTGATACCCCAAATTTAGTTTGAATTCTTGGCAAAGTATCTGTACAAGTGACTGAATTATATCCATGTTGGGATTCATTATCCTTTGTAACTTAGGTATTTCTCAGTTGCCTGCCTTGTTTGTGCACACCTGTCCCCTGTTCCAATTAGCACGTGTTGCTTTTCAGTTTATCAGTTCCAAAAGTATTCACTCACCTATCCTATCATTGAATTCAGGTGTTCCAATCACTTCCATGGCCACAGGTGTATAAAATCAAGCACCTAGGCATGCAGACTGCTTCTACAAACATTTGTGAAAGAATGGGTGACTCTCTGGAGCTGAGTGAATTCCAGTGTGGTACTGTGATAGGATGCCATCTGTGCAATAAGTCCAGTCATGAGATATTCTCACTACTAAATACTACAAGACTAACTGTTAGTGGTATTATAACAAAATGGAAGTGATTGCGAAAGAACAGCAACTCAACCACAAACTGGTAGGCCATGTAAAATCACAGACTGGGCTCAGTGGATGCTGAGGCGCCTAGTGCACAGAGGTCACCAACGTTTAAGTCAATAGCTACAGGCCTCCAAACTTCAAGCAGCCTTCAGATTAGCTCAAGAGCAGTTTGTGGAGAGCTTCATGGAATGGGTTTTCATGGCCGAACAGCTGCATCCAAGCCATACATCACCAAGTGCAATGCAAAGCGTCGGATGCAGTGGTGTAAAACACGCTGCCACTGGACTCTAAAGCAGTGGGGATGTGTTCTCTGGAGTGACAAATCATGCTTCTCTGTCTGCCAATCCGATAAAAGAGTCTGAGTTTGGCTGTTGCCAGGAGAACGGTACTTCTCTAACTGCAGTGCACCAAGTGTAAAGTTTGGTAGAAGGGGGACTATGGTGTGGGGTTGTTTTTCAGCAGTTCAGTTCAACTCATTTTATTTATATAGCACCAAGTCACAACAAAGGTTGTCTCAAGGCACTGTACAAAAACATTTACATTTATGTAAAAGGCAATTAGTAAAAGTCAGCAGATTGAGCTAAATCTTTACTTTATCACAGTCCCCTACAGGGGCATGCAGAGACCACTAAAGGGGTAGGTGTTGAGAAAAAAAAGGACACACATGACCGGATTTTAGGACAGAATATTAGCACGAAGCTCACACAGCTTTTAAAGTTTAATATTATGATGTAGTACAAAATTGTAAGCAAGGAGATATATATAATTTAATTTAATTCAGGGAAAACAATTATAACAGTTATAAAGAACAATTATATAGAACACACATCCATGCATGTGTATTAAATTATTTTATTGGTAACAATTTTTTCTGCAGGTCTCTTTTTCTTAAAGGGAACTATTGCAATATTCAAACCCCCAATTAAGCAAAATATGTAAATCAGACAGCTAGACCACCAGAAAGATTTGGTCCTTACAGAATTACTCTGTTAAAAATATAAACAGGGGCACAATGCAACCTTTTAGCGTACTGTAATAAATGTCCCTATAATAAAGAAAAGCTGCCTGGTTTGCTATACTTGTAGTGGAGGTGAATATGGTCCATTCAGAACAGCATCAAACTTTAACATAGAAGAGAAAAAAAAAAAAACAAAACCAAAAATTAATTGTTGACACATTACCTTAGTGTTACATGTCCCCTTGGGAAAAGCCTCCTGACACTGAACTGACCACCAAACTTTATAGTTATTCCTCTTCTATTTGTGTTTCTGTACCTGTATACATTTTCTTCAATCCTGCCTCTTCTTTTTTCCTTGTCAGTCTATCCTCTCTTATTTCCTCATAGTCTCATGCTGCCTGTGTTGACTGGAGCCCAATGTGTTTTGTTATTTATTTCAGTTTCTTGTCTTGCTTTTTTTTTCCCAAACTGAATTTTTTTAATGTTGTTATCTAATCTCTATTAGTTTTCTATTAGTTTCTGTTTTCATTCCCCTCTGCTTAAACAGCTCCTCCGTGCTGAAGCAGAAACGATACAAGGTTGTCCCGTTGTCTGACAAGTAGTAGTCCTACTTATATACATTAAAATTTCACTCACTTACTGCTTTATTGATCAAAAACTGTCCTGGAATCTGGAACAATACCGATATACAGTATGTTAAGCTCCGTAGTTAGCAAACATGTTGATGGTTTGGATGAAGCTAATATTTTTGACAATTCTGAAAGCTCAAATTAGGTTCTAGTGACACTTCTAAAGCTGCCTCATCTGACAGGGAATCAGAGGCAAAAGTAGGAAGGATAGTATGAATTTCCTCTCTAATTGAATTAATTTTATTTATAAAGACTCTCATGAAATCATCACTACTTAGTTATAGGGATACATGGCTCAACAGAGATAAGACTCTTAATTAGTCGAGCTACAGTACTAAACTGAAACCTGGAGTTGTTTTTATTCTCTTCTAAATATACAGTTCTAGCTCCCAAAAAAGGCTTTCTTATATGTTAGCAGGCCATCTCTCCAGGTTAAATAAATTTTTTCAGTATTAGTGGAGCGCCATTTTCTGTCCAACTTTCAAGATGCCTGTTTTAAAGTACATTATTCTGAATTAATTTTCTGCTCTCTATCGCACTATTCTGTAAGACAGAGGAAAATAATAATGGAAGAGATTCTTTAAATTTGGTAACAGCATTCTGTGATAGACATTTGTTATAATGAGTTAGGCTTTGCTGCTTCGTCCCAATGAAAGAACTCTTAATGCTTCAGCGTACCAAGACATTTCTGGACAATGTCATGCTCCCGGGCAGTCACTTCCAGTTCACAGCCACAGTTGGTAGTTACAGAGGTGTCACCAGAGTCACCTGTTCCTGAACCTGGCCCTTGTGATTCTGTTCCTGAGCCTTGGCCTTCTGATTCATTCCAAAACCTCCAGAGTCCCCTGCCTGTCCTCCAGGTTCCTGCAGCCATTCAGCTTTACGTACATTTAGGCTATGTGCTGTCAGTGTTTTAGGTCCCTTATGTACTTGCTGCAAGCCCCCAGATTCTGCACATTCCAGGCTTCCGTTTGGTTAGGAAAGACCTGAGGCGGTCTTTGGAGTAATGTCAGGATTTGGTTTTGTATTGTATTTATTGTAAATAATTCTATGTATGCTTTGTGTTTTAGGTATTTCCCTTGGTTAGTTTTCCCTCAGTTGCCTGCCTCATTCGTACACACCTGTCCCTGGTTCCAATTAGCTCAGATGTTACTTTTCAGTTGATCAGTTCTCCACTTTTATAGGCTCCCTAGGTTTCATCCCTCAGTGTGAAAGCATTAGTTTAACTTACTGGTTTGCTTGATCCTCTATTTTCCTATGTGTTTGGTGTGGTATAGCTCCATTTGGTGAGTTTCTGTGTTAAGTAATACTGAGAAAATTACTTGGTTCCTGAAGCTCCAAGTCAAGTCTGCATTCCAGGTCTGTATTCATCTCCACCCACTTGACAAGCCATTTTTTTTTTAAGTTGACTGTATTTTTAAGTTGACTATACTTGAATTGGATTGAATCTAAAAGTTAATCAACTTTAGATGTACATTTAAGATGATTTCCTGAAACTTCCATTAAAATCTGTTTAGTGGTTCATAAGATAATTTCCTAACAGACAGAGTTGATTCCAAATAGGTAATGGTAAAATCATAAACAAAGACCTTGCACAATTTGCTATTGTTTAAAATATGTATTGCTGATCAGTCTCAGCTTCTACGTCACCAAATTTTAAATATCTGTAAAATTGACTGAGTGATAGCTTTTTTGGTGTTTTATTTTGTTTTGTTTTTCTTAGATGCTGGCCATCTTGAATCAAATTGATTCCCCAAAATTTTTTTACCTTTTTTTTTTGTCCTGTTATGGCATATCGGACATACCATATAGAGAAGATGGCTGCCTACAAGTGCCAGCCAATTAGGATATCTCAAAATGAGAATCCTAAGTGCATGATTTACCTTAATGAATCAAGACTGAATCTGGCATCAGAGTAGGCAGGCCACATTTTTGTAATAGCAACCTGTTTGTATGATGTTCAACAACTTTTTTGTGAATCGGTGCTTGAAGGTGTGTGTGTGTGTGTGTGTGTGTGTGTGTGTGTGGGCAGGACCGTAGCCAGACTTTAAAAAATACTGAGGTTAACCACTCATTATCCCCCTGCACATCAGTTACAATGAAAACCAAAACCTAATTAAAATAGAAGCATTTATTTAAAACAAGTGACTTGAATGTGTATATGACATATATTTTTGTGTGTTTGTAAATCCATGGGGATCAGCATCATCTTAAGGAACAGAGGACTCAGGGCACAACCATGATGACCCACTGAAATGACATGAATTAGTTTATATGAATGTTGATTCTAAACACAAGATTTTAGCATAGATTTCACCTTTTTATCAAATACCAGTGAGGTGTTGTAGTTTTAGGGCTGGACCAGTTCTAGTGTGGTCCGGATGTAAAAAAAAAGTGCTAAAATCCCCCTTTATTGAGGTTTCACAAGTTAGATTAAGGTTTCACAAATCACTCACTTGGTTTTAAATGTTCTGCAATCGGTGCAGAATAATCTGGTTCAGGTTTGAAGTGTCTAGGTGTTGTAGTTTTTTAACTAGAGTAGATTAAAGATGCTGAAGGTAGTGAAAAATTAGGTGGAATCGCCCTTTAGCCATTTTACGAAGCTGCAATCGGAAACCAACTTCAGCTTCGTGGAATTGAAGGAGAATATTTTCAGTAAGTTACCTCAGTTGTGTTTCACCGTAAGTGGCGCTCTTCTTCTACTGGTCTTTATTTTAGCAGTACGGTAGCAAAGCTGCACTCTTCTTCGTAGACATTGAGTTTGGCTGCAGCTGCACACAGTTGCAGCGCCTCCTACAGTAAACTGGTGGAGCTACGCAGAGAACCACGCCGTTCAAAAGCCTTGTTTTTATTAATTTTTTATAATATACACAGCAGAAAAATACTGAGGTCCGGATGTATGTGTGTATGTGTGTGTGTGTATATATATATATATATATATATATATATATATATATATATACACTCCTCCTAATAGAAAGAAAATAAAGATAAAATATTAATAAGAAAAAAAGCACTGTGTTCATGTTATGTGGGTGTATATGTGCTAGCATGCTACCTGGAGATGCACAGCGAACAGTAGAAGACCCGTCATCTACAGCACCCAAGAGCAGAGAGGAAAGGTGGATCCAGCCCCAGTCCCAGGCAAATAGACACTGGGCACTACCCCAAGGCAGCTGTGCATCCGCACAGAGGTAGGTCGCCAGCGAAGCACAGGGCCACAAAGAGGTATGGAGAGAGACACAGGGCACCAGCCCCCCCAACCCAGCCACGCCATCACTTCCTGCCACGCAGGCTAAGCCCCGGACCCGCCCCCCAACGTCCTGGTGCCCACACCAACCCCCAGCAGAGAGACCGCCCAGCACCAAGCAGGAGAGGCCCCCCCAGAGCCCCCAACACACGGGGCAGGCACCAGTCCACCACAGCAGCAGAACCGAGAAGGACCAAGGTGAAAGGGCAGTAGGACCCTCCCCAACCCCAGAACCCAGACAGGAACCCTAGCACCAAACAGCCCCCCTAGGCGCCCTCAGCCTTCAAACCCTCTCTGTCAACCTGCAAGTAACCCAATCCTCCTGGGTAACCCAAACCCAAACACCCTTTTTCAGTAAAAAGGGTATCAAACTGTTAGATTTCCATCTATAAAATGAACAAACATTAAAATAATATGCAATTTTTGTGGCTTGTTTAGGTGAATGCTCCTTGGTGAATGTGAACAAACAAAGCTTCACAGCTGTTTTATAGCAACAGATCATGTTTAAAATTCTTGCTATCTTCGCTATTTTCTCTCGCTTCATCCTTTTTCTGATGACATTACAGAACTCATGGTTAATGTTTTTGTAATGATGTCTGAACTGTAGTTTTTGGCAAATTTATGAGTGACAAAGCTAATGACTCCATAAAAAATAGTGACTCTGAGGCTAACATTGGAAGAATACTTCACAATTTCAGCAATATGAAATTGCCCTGGTTTAGGCAAAGAATTCTTCTTTTATTTTGGCTGTTCCCTTTTTATGGTTCACCACAGCAAGTCATCCTCCTCCATCTAAATCTCTTTTGTGTCCTCTGTCCTCACTCTACCTTCATGTCCTCTCTCTAACTACATCCATATAGCTCCTCTTTGTCTTTTTCCTGGCAGCTGCATCTATAGCATCCTTCTAGCAGTATACCTGCTGTCCCTGCTCTTCACATGTCCAAACCATCTCAATCTGGCCTATATAAAATTATATATATATATATATATATATATATATGTGTGTGTGTGTGTGTGCCTATAACTTTCATTGATAAACATTGCAATAGGTTACTGTCGCAGTGTTTATCAGTGAAAATGGAAGCAGAAAAAGAAGAAAGTTTTATTAATAATACATGATGTCGGTACTCAAGCTCCACATTTCACAAGGGGAATGCTCAAACTTTACAATGATGTCACACAAGTCTGCAAGGACTTTCTTATCCAGACCGCTAGAGGCGGTCGGTGCTGGTCTGACAGCAGGAAGCGGTGGTTCTTCTATTGAAGGTTTGTATTTCAGGTGGTCCTCTTCAAAATGTTAGCTGCACAGTCAGTCACCCGACTTTGGGTTGTAATTTTCACTAGGAACTAAACTAACCACATCCAACAAACTTTCTTGTCCTTTGGGAAGATAAAGAATGACAACTTTTGGTTTACACAAATAATTGTAACACACTGAACCATTTCTCTCCCACACCATCTGTATTTGGCATTTACTGCCTTGTTTGTATTCCTGTTTTGCACTCAATTCATCACACTGAGTGATCACAGAAAATGCTGAGGAGACCCTAGTAATTTTTTTGATTTTCTGTTATTAGTTTAAATTTGTGTCAGTTTTAAAATGCAGGACTGTGGAAACTAGCACATTTTATGACTTTCATTTGATTTATGTTAGCTTGAAAACACTTGTCATTTCACCTTAAATCTGCGAGTTCCTCTGTTGAAAGTTGTTTTTCTTGTTTGACGAAAATGGCTTCCTTCACCCCCCTCTCAAGCCATCTGTCTTCTCTGTCCAAAATATGAACATTTTGGTCCTCAAAAGAGTGTCCCTGAACCTTAAGGTGTAGGTGCACAGCTGAGTCATGTCCTAAAAAGCTGACTCTCCATGTTGAGCCATGCATCTGTGAAGAAGCTATTTAGTTTCTCCAATATAGAGTTCTGAACATTCTTTGCATTCGTAAACTGCAGACACCACACCTCTCAGTTTGTATTTGGATGTTTTGTCCTCTTGATGGACCAGCCTCTGTCTGAGAATCCTATTAGATTTGAAATGCACTGAGATGTCATGTATGGAGAAAATCCTTCTAAGTTTCTCAGATACTACAGCAAATTAAGGGAAGACATTGTTTTTGCATGTTTTTATTTTTCTCCTTGTTCTGTGGAGTATTTTCTAAATCTCCTCGCTGACTTGACAAAAGCCCAGTTAGGATAATCAAGTTTGGAGAGGTATTTTGATGTGTTTTCGTGCTTCTTCCTTCCCTCCTGTCCTTGTGGGGACATATTCCGCTCGATGGTGTAGAGTTCTAATGACAGAAAGTTTGTGTTCCAATAGGTAGTGAGAGTCAAACACAAAAGGTACTGATCTGTGTGGGTTGGTTTCTTGTAAGCCTCAATGTTGAATCTTCCATCTCTTTCCATGTGCACCAAACAGTTCAAAAAAGGCAGCTTGTTGTCATTAGCATTCTCTTTAGTAAACTTGACATTATTGTCAACAGAGTTGATGTGTCTGGTGAACAGTTCTACTTAGATTGGATTTTGACCCAGGTATCATTCACATATCTGAACCAGTGTTTTCTGCTTCTTCCATATTGGCCACAATTGGTGAAAGTGGAGAGCCCATGACATACCCATGCTTTTTTCTTTTAAAAACTGTCATTATTTTTTGAAATAAGTGGAGAAAAGACAGAGGTTCAGCAGAGTACAAATCTGGTCCAGGGTGAAATTGGTCCTGTTGTTGAGATCATTCTCTTGTTAAAGCCGTTTTCTTATGGTTTCTGATGTGGGTATACAAATAAAAAAAGAGGTGACATCAAATGACACAAGGGTTTCATCTGGAGACAGCTTCAAATGCTGAACTTTGTTTGCAAAATCCATGGCACTCTCTATGTCATGAGGTATGTTTCCTACAAAAGGAGCTAAAATAAAAGTTCAGTTACTTAAATCACATAAATTGATGAGAAGAGGAAAAGGCTGACATGCTTTCACTCATTGCTTGTCATCAGCAAGATAACAGGGCCCCAATGCTGTCTGCATTGGTACCCACCACAAACAACTTAAAGGGAGACCTTGTTCAGCAGGTTTTGTGTGATCAGCTGCGTATAGTGTTTGTCCTTAAGATTGTTTAGGAATAGTTGGGAGAGTGTCAGGGACAGCTTAGAGAGTTATGATGATAGATACAGACATTTTATACCTGGTTCAGCCCCTAGGGCTTGTTTAGTTTAATTAACCAATGAAAGAAAAGCATCTTATGCATTTTTTGTCAAAAGGAAGATTACTGAAAAGCCACACAAATCCTTTAAAATAATGCAAAAAACAATGCGTCGCCTTTTTTCATCTGTGAAAAAGCACTGTTTTTCATACTCTGAATACATCTGAACATAAGTCTGTCATC
This sequence comes from Kryptolebias marmoratus, assembly GCF_001649575.2. Taxonomy (NCBI): domain Eukaryota; kingdom Metazoa; phylum Chordata; class Actinopteri; order Cyprinodontiformes; family Rivulidae; genus Kryptolebias; species Kryptolebias marmoratus. Next base: position 3,788,605 of record NC_051443.1, read on the forward strand.
CTGCAGAAAAAGAGCAGAGAGGAGAGCTGTGGCGAGGGCAATGGTGTGGAGATTCTGGAAAACAAGCCTTACGAGGATGGCCCCGGAGGCTTGGGTCAGTACACTCACAAAGTCTACCACATTGGCAAACACATCCCGTCCTGGTTCTGTGCCATTCTGCCTCAAGCTGCCCTTCGAGTGGAGGAGGAATCCTGGAATGCTTATCCCTATACCCGAACCCGGTGAGGCAACCAACCATCGTAAAACAACAATGACTCATGACACATTCACAATTCATATTGTGACCTCTCTGCTGCTTGTCAAACATTTACCTATTGTAAAAATTACCAGTACTTCACATTGAGTGACAATGAGTGACTACTTCAGCATTCGTTCAGCTATTTAAGCCACTCAGGCATCAAAATATTCAGTTCACTCAGAACATTACGTCTAATGTATTTCACATATTTTCTCAAAGAAATGTATTGAGATCTCTTGAAACCCCCAAAAACTTTGTGCTCTTTGAAATATTTTCTAACGTACTAGCTTCATTTTTAGCTATTAGCTACTGGTTTTTGCTAAATTTAGCTTTTAGCTACTGTTCTGTACTGTTCTGCCATCATCTGGCAATAGGAGTGCTGGCCCAAAAAAGGCTGAGAAACACTGTCTTAAAATAATCAAAATCGAGAATTGTTAGAAATTGTAATCGAAACGATATTCAAACGATGCCAAACCCTAGCTAGGAGGCACTGATTTGACACAGCTGCTGGTGATTTCTTTGATCAGTATATCCCTGCAGTAGCAGCTGGATCGTGGAGGTGCTGACCTTTGTGAATGGTGCCAACAGCGGCGGTGTCTTGGAAAAAGAAAATGTGGAAATAAATAATTTTTTGACTACAAATGTGTGCCTGGCTTTGTGACTCTAGGCTGGGTGTGTTGAAGTAGCACAACACTTTCTCTAGGGTTGTACTTTGACATGTGTTTGTTGACCAATGGGTGTAAAGCCATATTTGTGAAAATGTCCCAATTTTTTTTTTTTTTAGTTCAACTTTATTGTTTTTTCCATAGCATAATATTAAAATAAATTTGCTTGAAAGTGACGTAATGCAAGATTAGGTTAAGTGCAATGGCAATAGAGCGGCACAGAAAAGTCACACACATAATAATAATGATAAGGGGGGGGGTCTCCAGTGAATACCTGATCTTATGATTTTGCAAGATAGGGGTCCCATTTCAGATGAAAACAATTCAGTCTGTCCAAAAGTTTAAATGAGAGGTTCTCTAATGCTGTTACAAGAAAACTGAGGACCCAAAATTTCAACCAGACACAATTAGAGAGCATTAAAAGATTTATTGAAGCCAAATGATATAGTAGCAAATGGCCAACAGTCGATTCAAGAGCCTCTGAGGAGGGAGAGACAAGTTTGTGGCTGACGGGAGTCAAGTTTCAATGAAACCATAAATAAAGCCACTAACCTTTTCAGAATCTGAGTAGTTCAGGGGAATCAGACACACAGCTCCTCCCAGTGGCGTAGAGAGTTGGATTAATGAACTCTGGGGCTGTGGCAGAAGTCGGAGGTCAAAAAAACAAACTTGGTCAGAACCATAGGGGTTGGTTTGAGTAGACAGATCTGTGGGCTAGGTGAGAAACAGGAGTCGTGGGACAGAAACAGGGTCGACATCTATACAGCAGAAGCCAGTAAGTTATCCGACAGGGGCAAGGCAAGGCAGAGAATTAGGCGACAAAAACATGGTCGTGGTCAAGGGCGGGCGGGCAGGCAGGCAGGCAGGCAGGCAGGCAGGCAATGCTAGACCTCTACTCACACAGGGTTTTCAAAAAATCTGGCACAGTCTGCCTGCCAGGGAGCTGTATTTGACCGCAAGACAACAGGTGCATGGCATGAGCAGCACACAGGTGGAATAGATGGACTTGATTACAGAGAAGGAGAGCTCAGGAGAAAAACAAAATAGGCAGACGGGCCAGAATCATAACAAATGCTGCAAGTTTACTAAGCTCCTGGTGCCACATAGCAACGAGTGGAGCAGAAGGAGATTTCCAGTGCGATAAGATAAGTTTACGCCCCACCATATGAACCATCTGAACCCACTCTGCATCGGGGGAAGGTTGGGTATCAAGAGCAGATGGGTCTCCTAACATAAAAAGAAAAATAAAAGAAAAAGGTTTATTTTGTTTAGTAATTTGTATAGCACATCGATGGATTTCCCCCTAGAAGTCCTGGATCTTGGAGCAGCTCCAGATCATGTGGATGAGTGTGCCCTCTTTGATCTTACATGTCCAACACAATGAGGACCGAGAAAGCTTCACTCTGATCCTTAGCTCTCTTGATATTTTTTATATTTTGTAAAGTCCTAGTCCATTCAATAAAAAAAGTCCTAGTCCAGTAAATGATATAGTGAGATCTCTAATGTTAAGTTTCTTTTAATAACAAGTCTTTTTTTATTTCCAGCATAACAGCAACCATGGTATTTTTCACACTTTGACAATTTCTTTGTAGATGCAATAATGTCAGACATTCATCATGGGAAGAGAGGATGAATTGTACCTTTTCTCACACGCTTGTCCTCTTTTTGTGAAGACAGCACTTCAGCAGACTGCTTCTGTTCTTCTGTTTCATCTTTCAGGAGATTGTAAAAACTTCAAATTAACTCTAGGCTGAAAACCTTGGTTTATTAGAATCAGATGTTTTTAGTTCTGACAGTAATTAATAAGTTTGTTTTCCTCTAAATGTAATTATGGGATGTCATTTAAATGTGAGCAGACTGTCAGCACAGAGAGATGTTTGATTCACAGCTCAGATTGAGACACAGTACAATTAAATTCTTTTCAGTGAATTGTCATCAGTACAAAAGTCTTGGGCACTGTACAAAAACCTTCACAAAGATTATAAAAAGTTAGTAAAAGTTATCTATCTAAGAAAGCCAGCACATTGCCTTGAATCCTCACTTCAATTCAGTCTCCCATCCTGAGCAAGCACACACATCCTCATTTGCGAGGGCTTTGTGAATTGTAAACAGGTATGCAAAATTTACATTTTTAAGTTTTGTTTAAGCAGTACATAAAAAACACTCATTTGATGGTTTTTGTTATCCTACTTTACCTAGATGATTGGCACACAGGATGTTGCTACATCTAAACAGAGGCCCATTAAAAAAATCAGCTCATTATAGTCAGTAAATGCATATCAAAATTGAAGTTTTAAAAAGCACCTTACATTTTAGAGGGTTAAAGCAGTAAATGATATATCACGAGCCAAAACTGGCAAGTCATAAATATGTAAGAAAACATTTTCAGTTATAACTACAATTGTTAAACTGGTTTTCTTTTCAGGTTTTGTTTTTTAGTTTTATTAATGGTTTAATACTTATTTCTCTAATTATTTTCTGACAAGGTAATAAAAAGAGCAAATTCTTTACTTTAAAAAGCTGAAAGTGCTTTTTAACATTCAGTAAAAATGGTTGTCAATAATTTATGTTGTGCATTTAAATTTTACAAAAATTGGATTCAGTGAATTTACATAATTATTTTAACCTTTTCTGCTTCTTTTTGTTTGCTAAATTCTAGTTATATTTTATTTCATGTTCATTCTAATACACTGTTTTTGTGTGTGTTTCAGGTATACTTGTCCATTTGTAGAGAAATTCTCTATAGATATTGAGACGTATTATAAACCTGACACAGGAAATCAGGCAGATGTCTTCAGTCTGTCCTCTGCTGAGAAGAGACAGAGGACTGTAGGTGAGTTTCTCAGATTTATTTATTTAGACATAGTCTCTCTGGATCATTAGTTTTGAATTGTGCCTTTGGGATCCTGACTGATTGGCAAGCAAATTTGCACAGCATTGTTTGTAGTTACAGCTCTGGTAGTGTAATAAAGAGGCATACAAGCTGTAAAGCCTTGAGCCTCAGTATACTAAAACTCACTGGAGAGCAGAACAAATTGTAATCTGCTCCCGACATGTTCCTGCAGGGATTTATTATATAAAAGACTCACACACACAGAGTCATACACTTTTCTTGAGGCAGCTGTTCATCTCTTCCGTTCACACTTGCAGCTCAGATCCAGGGGACCCTCTAGAAGGTTTTTCTTTGTTGTTGTTTTGTGGCACACCAAAACCAAAAGCCATCACAGAATTGTAGGAGTTTTATTATGCCGTTGTCATAATTAGGCTGTTTGAAAAATATTGCAATATGGGAGTTTGGATATTTGCATGTGATATAGGTCCACTTTGGTTTCTTATTTTACACTTGATGTAACTTAAAAAGAACAGTCACTCCTCAGCTCATTAAAGATTCTCTTCTCCTCTCTTGAATTCATAATGTTAGAAAATAGTATGCATGTAGCCCACCAACTCAAGTTACAGAAAATATAATATGCCTTATGCTATATTATAGCCTTTCTGCACAGAAGTTGAATTATTGAGAGTCTACAAAACTGAACAATCTAAACAGATGACTGATTCTGGTAAAGATTCTGGTTAGCCTTACATAAGTAGATCTGCTGTTACTGTGAGCTTTAAACTGCCATGCATTCATTGATAATCAGTCTTTAACAACATCACAGCAAAATCAAACAGACAATCCAATCCTAAGAATTAGGTGCAATCATATCTATTACACAAATAAAAAACAACTGGGATGCTGATGTCCCCCATCACTGAACTAACACTCAACAAACTATTTAATTATTTATTTATTTATTTTCTGACAGAAGACTGTACTGCCATGTAACAGAACTTTGAACAGGGTAAGATAAGACCCCAGATACACACCCCAGGGTTACTGCAGTGTCAGCAATCTGGGTATCTGGCTATGTTATGAAACAAATGTTTGATATCAAATTAAAGAAAAAGTATTGGCTGGTGACTGCAGCTCAGTTCCTCTTCAGTTTGTCTTGTTTGTTTCCTGTGATATTTCCCTCTATCTTCATCTCATTTTTTTTAAAGCTGAGTAAAACAGTTTTGCTGTTTTGCTTCATTCTAAAATGATTCCTAAGTTTTGTGTTTTAGTTTAAATGTTTGTTGTACTGATTTATTGTCTTTGTGATTTTATATTGATTTATTGTATTTTTGTAATAAAATCTAAAAAGCCAAGTTTGGTCTTTTTACTGGTATGAAGAGCATGATGAAGAATTTCCTGTAATGAAGGAATTCAGCCCTCAGCTGTTGAGATCTGATAACTGATAAGAATGAATAAATTGAGTAATGTAATGATTGAGTTCCTGTAGGGTACAATCAATATGTTATTGATCAGAGAAGGTGATCTGGTGCCCTTCCTAACCAGAGCTAAAACAGCTAGTAAAGTGATGTGCAAGTATCACCCTCTTTTTGGCATCATCATCATCAAGGATCAACAAGATGCATAAAAAAGCAGTGGTGATAGATAGTGATCTCAAGCGACCGTAACATCAGGAAGAAGGGGCACAAGAAGCTCGAGAAATACTAAGGGCTGAAAGAAGAAATAGAGAAGTTGTGGAAACTTAAGGCCTCAGTGGTGCCAATGATCATTGGAGCACTCTGTACTGTGACCCCCAAACTGGAGGAATGGCTCCAACAGATCCTAGGAACAACCTCAGAGATCTCTGCCCAGAAGAGTGCAGTCATAGGAACAGCTAAGATACTGTGCAGAACCATCAAGCCCCCAGGCCTCTGGTAGAGGACCTGAGCTTGAAGTGAAAAGTGAAACCGCCCATGTGGAACACACACACACACACACATATATATCAGGTAAACAAAAAGCATTCCTAGCTATTTAAATCAAACAATTGACATTAACAGCTCCAGTGGGCTTAGATTATATACATATTTGATCAGAACATTAAAAAATACTGCTTTGTGATAAAAACAGGTCACAGTATTGAACAAATGTAGCAGGGGTCTACATGCATATAAGACTGTCTGGCCAGGAGGGACAGCAAATTTTTAAGGGTGGCCATGGAACTCCTGGGTCCTGTTTTATGGAGCTATTGCTCAGATCTGCCTTTATTAACAATTGACTCTGCTTTTCCTCATATAGACCCCATTGACATTGTTAAGGACTACATCCCTCCACATGAATACCTGGCGGAAGAAGACCCTAAACTGTACCAGTCAGTCAAAACCAAACGAGGTCCATTGTCAGAGGACTGGATTGAGGAGATCAACCAGAATCCTGGCCAGAGTATTGTCATGTGTGCCTACAAACTCTGCAAAGTGGAGTTCAGATACTGGGGCATGCAGTCAAAAATTGAACGCTTCATACATGATGTAGGTAGGTATGCAAGGTGCTGTCAAAGTTTATCTTTTTCTGAAGTTCAAATCTTACTTATTACCACCCAAAAATCTGTGACATTCCTAAAAAAGGAACCTAAAACATGGGTAAATACCTTTAAAAAGGCTGGAATATTCTTCTAAAAATTAAAGTTAATGTTAGTAATTTCTCAAGAAAAGTAATAAGAATAAGCCATCACTCAAATGTGCAGTAAAAATATTCTTAACTACAAATATTTGTTTAACTGAAAAGGCAAATCTTGCACATAAATATGGAGCTAAAACTCAGAATTCACAAAATGTACAGAACAAGAGTCGCACTTGTATATTTGATGCAAACACAAATATATCCTGATTTACAAGCTGCTTCTGGCCTCTGGGCTGCGCTGCATTTGTGTGTGAATTTTAAGACTCCCCTGACGTGTCAATCTACAAATGTCTTTTTTTAATCAGCAAACAATGAGGTATCTTACTTGTTTCAGCCAATCATAAGAAAGCACCCCCATGTGGGACACAACTTATTTCTAACCCAATCACAGTAAGCTTGTCAAACCACATGACTGCCGTTAAAAACTAATGAAGAAGCAGAAGTAATACAAGTAAAATAGCTATAAGGGAACTGTTTCAAAATTCATCTGGGGATATAGTTTTTAGTAGCATGTTTAGATTTTTAAGAAGAACGGGTATTTTGGGAAGAATATAGTAAGCAGTATATCTGATCCACACTCCAATCTGGAAGGTGGCAATAATGCACCTGAAGTTGTTTTCTAACTTTCTAACATTAAAAAACAGAAGAAGAAGAAATACTGTTAAAAAATATTAGGACAGAAGAAAACAGTTAGTTAAAAATGTAAATAGATTAAAAGTTAAATTTGATTCAGTTGAATTATTTAAAGCTAATTCAAAAAGTAACATTTACCAGATTATTTTGTTTTTTAAAAAGTAACGCAGCTTTACAATAGAATTTAACTTCTGAGAGAAATTCTGGTTCACACCTTCAGCTTCTTGCCAACTGCCATAAAACTTCACAAGAAGAAGAAGAAGAAGAAGAAGTCGAACCGTGCTATTTGCTTGGGAATTTCAGTTAGTTGGACTTTGCCACCAGCTAACTCCTGTATGCTTCAACATACAGGCCTCAGTTAGGGCTCGAATGAAAGGTGATGCCAAGAAAAACAAAGCACCGGAGCTTTGCACATGTCACTGCTGCCACCCGCTCCGATCGGTCATCCAGCAGCTTCCCGTTCTGGGTCTGATTCACTTACAGGCCTAAAAAGAAAAAAGTCAAATTATTAATCATTAGTTAGAAGTACATTCACACACACAAAAACAATATCACGTAATACTTTAATAACTACTTTGAAACGCACAAAATCTGTCTTTCCCCTCTAAAACATAGGACAAAAATAATTTACCAACAAGTCCTTAACTGTGTTTATTCCTCTGTATTATGATATTATTAGCACATTTTACTCCTAAAATAGTGTTTTTTTGTTTTTTTAATGAGAAATATTTGCCCCTCTAAACAATTCTGTTAATAGATAAGTTATTATTTATTTAAATTATTAATTGTTTTTGTCCACACATTGTCTATATTGTCCATAAAAGTCTTTCTGTCTATCTATCACACTAGCAAAACAGTGGGTTAAGTTCGCCAAAACAAGTTGTTTGACCTTTCACGGTCTCCGTAGTTCCCTTGCAGCGCGAGCACAGCGCGGCGGTTACGAGCGTTGAACATGAACGTGTGCTTTTTGCCGCGTAAGTGGCACGAAGACGCAGGGGGAACCGTATCTGATGGGGGATCGCGGCTCGACGTAACAGCAGCAACTCAAGCACATTACCGCCCCCTATATGTCATGAGGACAAATAACACCTTTTCTGTTCAAATTGCCAACCCGCCACAGTGGCGTGTGTGTTGATCAAATTCACCCACCACTTCAAATATTTACCCGCATTTGGCCGGTGGCGGGTGCTAATTTCCACCCCTGCTACCATCACTTGTGAACAAGACTCCCAGATACTTAAACTCCTCTGCTTGTGGCAGAGACTTCTCTTTAACCTTGAGGGAGCACTCCACCTTTTTCCAGTTGAGAAATGGCTTTAGACTCAGAGGAGCTGATTCTCTTCACACTGCTTCACACTAGGCTTCAAATTTCCCTAGTGCATGGTGCATGGTCATAGACTAAAGATGCCGAGAGATCCACATCATCTGCAAAAAAGCAGAGACAAGACCCTGAGGTTCCCAAACCAGACACCCTCCTCTCCACTACTGTACCTGGAGATCCTGTCCATGAACAGCACAAACAAGGTTAATGAGCTTGACTTTGTGCCCATTATGTGGACACAGCTCCTGCTTCGGTTATGGACAGATAGGTCTTGAAACTGACCCTGGCAGCCCATTTTCCTACAGCACCCCCCACAGAATACTTTTGGGGAAACAGTCATCTGCCTTCTCAAGTTCCACAAAACATATGTAGACTGGTGAACCAAACTCTCATGATCCCCTTAGCAACTCAGTAAAAATGTGGTTTACTGCTGTAGCAGAACCCTCCTACATTAACACTAGTTGAAGTGGCCAGCATGGACAAGTGATTCCCGTCAAAGAATCAGAGACTAGAGGTTTAGAAGCCAACATGTATTTCCTTTAACAGCACATGCTCATCCATCTATTGAAGTGGAAGTTGCACATTTACAGTGATGATTTGCAGATATACAGGTGGACCTACTTGTGGTGGAGGTCTGTATGTGCATGGGGTTTTGTATGTATATGGGAATGTGTGTGTGTGTGGTCTGCTACAGAAGAAACAAAGGCAAATAAGAATACATTTGTAAATTAACAAACTCGTTAACAGGATCCATTCAATAAATGATCTAATCAAACAAAAGAAATTCATATAATAACACATAATTAACACATTATAGCAACACAGTACACACAGCAAATTCAAAAGTGTTAAATGTTTTGGTGTTAGCAGACTTTGTGCAAAAGCAGAGTTAATTTTACACTTATAGAGTCACATTCTGTTTATGTAACTCTGGGATGTATATTATTAGTAGTTAAAATCCAGTGTTAAAACAAAGTGTTTAC
>NC_051443.1:3799369-3804949 GCF_001649575.2 Kryptolebias marmoratus
TTGATATTTGACACTTTATAAGAGTTAAGGTACCAACTCTCCAAAAAGAGTTAAATTAACACTTTCTGGTGTGGACCCATATAGACACTTTAAAAGTGTTGAAATCAAATCTGACAGTGTTAATCTGGGCCTCCTGGATTTGCTGTGCATAAACTCTGCTATATTTACCCAGAACGACAGAAAGTTATGCAATACTATTTTATTAACACAAACAATGGCACATTACCTGACCTAGCATTAACAGCGTGCACCAACAAACGCTAACAGCACTAATACATTACAAACCTAAGTAACATAAATATAGTGCAAATTTCTGACTCACAGTCAAGTAATACCAGCACAGAAAGGTAAACTGAACTCTAACATTATTTACTTTCATTCATGAGCGCACACTATCATTAGCCATGCTGTGCTTACATTCAGAGTGTGTCACATCTAAAACGGTCCGGGCAGAAACCATTCTAAAACTGGCGGTTCCTCCCAATCTCTATCATTGCTCACATGGGGATTGAAGTCACCCACAATTTCCAGATGGCACCCCTTCAAGGACACCATTTGGTGACTTTTAGAAGGTTGAGTAATCTGAACTGATGCTCAGTGCATAAGCACAGATAACAATCAGAACCTTCCCTCCTCCAACTCAAAGTCACAGATAGGCAACCTGCTTGTTCACTGGGGAGAACTACACTGAGGTGCTCAGCTGTGGTCTTGTGAGTATCCTCACACCTGCTCCTTGCCTCTCTCCCTGGGCAACTCCAGAGCAGGAAAGAGTCCAGCCCCTCTTGAGGAGTTGGGTTCAAGAGTCCAAGCTGTGCACAGAGATGAGCTCAACTACATACATCTAGTTGGTATCACTTAACCTCACACACAAACTCAGGCTCCTTACGTGCCAGAGAAGTGGCATTTCATGTTCCTAGAGCCAGCCTTTGCCACCTGCAGCCTGTCTCACAGTGCACACAACCTCAGTGGTCATCCAGTTCATTGCAAATCAAAAAACTATATTTTTTAAAACAAAGCATTTAAACCTCTGTATTTGAAACTACAAAATATAAGTCCTGTTACTCTGTTTCTTTATTTTCTTCTTTTGTTAATTCTGTAGTTGAAACTACAGAATAAAGGTCCAGTTATTCTTTTGGATATACTGTTTCAGGTCTACGTAAAGTGATGGTCCGAGCTCACCGACAGGCGTGGTGCTGGCAGGATGAGTGGTACGGTCTAACCATTGCGGACATCAGGCAGCTGGAGCTGGAAACCCAGCTTGCTTTAGCCAAGAAGATGGCCCAGTACAACCAAAGTGAGGAGGGGGCAGTGGAGACCAACAGCTCCTCTGTTAGCCAGGACCTGGATCAAGAAGCAGAGACTACAGGGTCAGCTGCAGAGGCCGAGGGAGCACAAGGGCAGCTTGGAGAGTCACCAGAAAAACCAGGGGAGCTCACCAAGCAGTGGTCCACATCCTCCAGATCTTCCAACAGATCATCAAAGAGAGGAAGTAGTTATATCTATTGTTTTAATTTTTTTAATTTAGCTGGACACTTTTATTAACAGCCGCTGCTGCCTGTGTGTGTGTTCATTTGTCTGTATCATTACAAAATAGCTCATGAACCAGTGGATGGATTTTAATGAAAACTTTAAAAATTAATCATTGGATGAACATCTGCAGCTGATTACATTTTTTAAGTCAACCCAATTCAAGATGGCCACCATACCCAACCAAATTTAGCCAGAACAAAAAATTCTTATAACTCTATCAATTTTACAGATATTAAGCTAAAAAAAATGATATGGTCAAAGCTGAGCATCATTCCTAACACATACTCCAAGTGCTACACAATATTGGGGAGATTTTAGGGAAAGTCTCAGAAAGTAATAATTGTCTGCACATCTACAACGTCTTAACTTTTGGAGCCAAACCAATTCAAGATGATCACCACAACTAACTAATTTAGAAAACACAAAAATGGCTACAACTTTCTCACATTCACTTTTACATATATCAAGCTCAAACTTGGTGTGGTATTAGCTGACAGTTATCCCCAACACATACTCTGATTACTCATAACATCATTTTCAATATTTGACCAAAATGGCTTCACCTTCATCCACTTTTATCATAAGATCTTAGTTTCAAACTCTGGCAAGAACAGGCAATATGCATTTCTTCAAGGAATGCTTAGCCTTTAATTGATTTTTTTTTCATTGCAATTTGAACTGGCACCTGAATACATTTTTTTTTCTCAAACATGTTATCAACATTAATGCGTAAATTTAATAATTTAAGTTAAATGTCTTATTTAGAATTCGAGCTGTCCAATGAGTTTGTATTTTTTTGTGTTTGCAGCGAGTCCTTCTCACCAGAGCATTTCAGAGTGGAGGATGCAGAGTATTGCTCGGGACTCTGACGACAGCACAGATGACGAGTTTTTTGATGCTCATGGTAAAAAAATAAAAAATAAAAAAATCATCCTACATCACTTTAAAAACTGCTCAAACTAACAGATAAATTCTGGATTTAAAATATGTGCTTTAGGAAATCATAGTTATTCCTGACACTGTTTCACTTTTGGACTTTTTCTGAATTTTGTCATTTGGCTCTGAAGTTTAAAGGTTGGCATTTTATTAATAGAAACTCCTAAATATACAATAATATCACCCCACTGAAGTTGTCAGGATCTGTGTTTTTATTTACTTATTTGTTTATTTTTTTGTAGTTTTTATGTTTACTCTTTTCGGGTTTATTTTGTTTCTTAAGCGCAAACACTGCATTTTTTAATTTACAAAAAAATGAATTAAGTGAATTATTTCATTTAATTTGATTGTTAAAACAAGCAAAAAGAAGAAACTAAAATCAGCAAAACAGTAGGTAAAAGCTAAAATTAGTAAAACCATTGCAAACAACCCAAAATGAACAAAACCTTGTATAAAAGTGAGTATTAGCACATCAAAATCTAAAAATTCAAATGAGCAAATAGCTAATAACTAATAGACTGGTGCCCAATTCAGAAATTCTGACACTCTCAGGCATTTTTGGGGCAAAGCACATGACAAGCTCTATCTGTTCTCAGTTGACAGTTAGAGGTCATTGGTTGTTGAACTTTGTGAGCCCAAGCACCCCATCAGAACCCAGTTTCTCCTCTTCATAAGCAATGAACTGCACTAAAAAAACATCTTTAAAATCTTTTTATGACAATTTTATGCAGCACCCTGTAGCGTGGCCTAGCTTGACCTAATTTTAGTTAACCTTGATTGGGAAGCCAGCCACTGCCAGTGTACACTCTGGGAGAGATGTGAATTTAGAGGAAATCTTGCAATACAAATTACTACCAGCACCACTTTCTCTTGCCGAACTTGATCATTGTCCTTCTGTGAAAACCTTCAGAAACCTGAAAAGAATTTAAAGTTTAAGAAAAGAAAAACAAATAAAATCACAAGCTACCTTTTCAATCAGTGCAAAAAAAAAAATCTGTGTATGAAACTGGTATAAAGAAGTGTATAAAATTATGATTGAGTCCTTGTGTGTCTTTTGCAGAGGAATTTTCTGATAATGAGGACATTTTCCCTAAGGAAATAACTAAGTGGAGCTCTAACGATCTCATGGACAAGATAGAAACAATGGAAATGGATGAAGCACAAGGTAAAAGATTTTTAGAGTAGAAATACTTGTATTGTTTTTTATTGTCTTTTGACATCATTTCATAGTTTTTAAATTTATTTTATTTATTATCATCTGCAAAAGTGGACGATAATGTTTTTGCCAGTGTTTGTGTGTATGTGTGTGTCTGTCTGTTAGCAAAATATTTCATAACCCAACTGATCTTGAAAAATACAAAGATTTCACTCAGTCAATTTTACAGATATTAAACTAAAATCTGGTATGGTAGTAACAGACTGATTCCTAACGTATACTCTGAACTTTAATCGTGTGAGTTCTGTGTTCCAACTTGGTCTGTCTGTTCGTAAAAGATCTTGTGAACCACTGGACAAAAATTATTGAAACATTCAGGAAATAATCTGTGCCTGTATCTCTACAACTGATTATCTTTTGTAGCCAACTAAATTCAAGATTTTCACCAAAGCCAACTCACCTTTGAAAACACAAAAATGACTAAAGTTTTATCAGTTTGACAGTGCTACTGATTATGCAAAATCTTTGCTTAAAACTTTAGTATTAACTGTTGGAGTCAGCTCTGTCTACCTGTTATCAAAGTATGTCTCATGAACCACTGAACTGATTTTAATGAAACTTTCAAAAAGTAATCAACTGATTAACTTTTGGGTCAACCCAATTCAAGATGGCAGCCACAGACAACGGACTTAGAAAAGACACAAATATTGTTTAAAAGTGTGGGTGATTGTAGATGAGAGTGGTTCCCAACACATACTCCAAGTGCTACACAATGTATGCGGTCTTTGTTTAAGACTTTAGCATTAACTGCTAGAGTCAACCCTGGGAGTCATTCCACAGCTCATCAGTAATAGTGTTGTGCAAGGTTTTTTCTCATCAAAAGATAAACTTGGTCTATACTCTGGGATGAAGAAAGGTAGGCAATATGCATTTCTCCAAAAAATGCTAGCTTTTAATTCTTTGTATCCGTCCATATTGTTGGCCTCAGTGTTTTCAATATGTCATGAATGTGCTTGTGCGTGTATTTAGTTTACTTTATGCTAATAATATTTTTTCACATGAGAACCTATTAAACAGAAGGTTGTATAAATGAGCAGAAAAAAGCATTTTCACATAACGTTCACTGAACTACAGGGCTTCATTATTTTCTTTCTCCTAAATATTTATGACTGAATGGATGATTTATGTTTTCACAGAATCATATCAGGAGTCAACTGGGGAGTATAATGTTATGAGCAACGATGAGATGCAGCTGGAGGTACTATTTATTTGTTTTAAAGTTTAGGATTTTCTCCTTTTATTATTGTTTCTAATACTATAAAAATATTAAATAAAAAAATGTTTGTTGATGTTTTTGCTAAATGAGCTGTAACTCACCCAGCAAGGGCAGTTACATTAAGATCAAGCCTCCTCCTATGGCCCTTTTTTTTTTCCTGCTCTTGGTGGAAGGCGGACGTGTTTCTTTTCTCTCTGTCTCCTCGTGCCCCCCCCCGCCTTTCCTTTTTCGAAGCCTCTTTTTACATATTTTCCAAAAATTTAAGGAATATGGATCTGATCAGCTGGTTTCTCAACGCAATTGATACAGTTTCCTCGACTGGGTGAAGGAGAGTCCAGTCTCGGGATATGTCTCGCTGGGTATACAGTGGATTCCTGGCAGGAGTGGAAGACTGTATACCTACCGACGTGGAGGTTCTTTTTATATTTGGGTTTTTGATACCAGGATTTCTGCTCTTTGGACCAGGCAGTTACCTGGATTATCGTCAAATTCGTGGATGGGTTCACGGATCGACCAGCACTCAGACTGTAAACAGGAGCGAAATTGCAAACTACTCCAAACTGGCTGATATTCCATCGTCAAAGACAATGGCCTCTGGACTAAATGCAATTTCTGGACTCAGAATATGGAAAAGGTTAAAATCTTGGAGAAGCTGCTCGTTTCGGAACAACAATTTGGACCT
>NC_051443.1:3805692-3817914 GCF_001649575.2 Kryptolebias marmoratus
AGCTTAGTTATCTTGTCATGTTCTGTAACTCTGTCTGTAATTTTGTTCTTGTGTTGTAAAGCACTTTGAGTCGCCTCGTGCTGAAAAGTGCTATATAAATAAATGTACCTACCTACCTACCTACCTACCTACCTACCTACCTACCTACCTACCTACCTTAAGGGAGTTTTTTTCCACCAGAATAAAACTCAAGCAGGGAAAGCTGCTGTCTCTGAACTAGAGAAATACTGAGGCTCATTAGGGTCTTTGTCTGCCCGACTCACAAATGTGAGCCACAATGTGAGCAGGACAAACAAAGACCCTAATGACCTTCTGTTGTGAGGAGAGTGAGTGTAATCTGTATGTGAATCTATCTTACATAACATCTTAGCTTTAAAAGCTGGAACTCCACACTCTCTGCTTTTTGAATTGATAAAGCTCCTCAGATGAGAAGCAAAACCTCTTAAGCTACAGAATAGAAGTCCAGTTGTTTGTTGTTTGTTTTTTTTTTCAAACTCTTTTTGGATTTAACATTTCCTGGATGGCTGAGAACCTACACCAGCATAGGGAAACACTAGAACAGCCAGCCAACAGCCCACTCAAGGCTAGTGAGTTTTTGAAAAGTGTTACATGTAGCAATGTGGGCATTCAGAATGGCAGGTGACCATAAATATTATATTAAAAACCTAAACTCGGTGAAATGTCCAAAGTTTTGCCATGGTTTGTTATAATTTTCAGAGTCAGCACTTCAAAGACTCTGGCATTACGTTTAATTAGTGAGTGTTATGCTATATTAGTTAATACATCATTGAAAATGTGACCCATTTCAGCTTTTGTCTGTCTTGTCCATTGTGTATGCATTCATTAACGGAAAACCAAACATTACTGTGCTAAAATGATTACACAACATTGCCATACTTAAGTAAATGTAAATCTTCCAAAAACAATTTAATATTGTAGGACTACCAGTTTATTCAGTTTCAGCACTAGTCTAGTATCAAGTGGTGCAGAATTTTAGTGTCCTCACAAGTAGGCACAGAAAACACTCACAGCTATTAATAGTGTCAGTAACACTGTCCCTGTATTACTAAATTCAAATGTTGCAGAGAAAGTTCAGCTGTAATTTTGAATGTCTGAGATCAAGTGATGGTAAAAACAAGTCTGAATTTAACATCTACAATAGAAGTCTACTATAAATTGCCTGCAGGCACTACACTAATTACGGTCACCTCAGCCCCATAGGGCATGTAAATTAAACTGTATCTTAGGGTGTATTCACACCTGATAGTCCGGTAGGTTCAGTTTGATTGGGGACCAAAATTGCATAATTTGTTACATTTTCAGCTGGTGTGGTTCACATTCACACTGCACTGAGTCAATCGAGCCAAACCCTTTGAGCAACCTGTTCCCCCTCTTGCCTGTGGTGGCGCTGCGCCAAGAGTGACTGAAGGAAATGACACAAAAACCTATGAAAAAGACACTGAGCACAATATTCTTCTTCTGGAAAAGTAAACAAAAATGGAGTGGCGTCAAATTGACCAAGAGCCATTTCTCCTGCTAGTGGTAGAAACGCATGTTTGTTTTGGTTGTATTTACCCAGAAGGCCCTGTGGTATAGTCCACTTCCCACTTTTGGAGTGTTCTCCGGTTCGCTTACATTCACATATGCATTCGAACTGTGCCAGAGTTCTCTTCAACCAAACTGAGACCAAGGTTTTTAGGCAGACCAGAGTTCGCTTATTTGGTTCACATCACACGAACAACTTTCTAGGCAAACAAACTAGAGTTCGATTAACATGGACTAAACAGGACTGGTGTGAATGCACCCTTAGTCTTTTTTTTTGTCAATTTTAGTTTCCCAAACAAATATAAAGAACCAGACAGATGTCACCAGCCTGAGAACTGCACACACATATATATATAAACAAGCACTCAGTTTGCTCTATTTCTTCACATGGGCGATTCCATTTCACTCCAAGCTCAAGCGCTCTACCAGAGAGGCCCGGGGGCTTGAGGGTTCTACACAGTATCTTAGCTGTTTCTAGGACTCATTTAGACAGAGATCACTGAGGTTGTCCTGGGATCTGTTGGAGCCACCCTTTTTGTTTGGGGGTCACAACTGGCCAACTGAGGCCTTGACTCTCCTCAACTTTTCTATTTCCTCTTTCAGTCCTTGGTATTTTTCCAGCTTTCTTCTTACAGTCAATTGGGATTTCTACATCTATCACCACTGCCTTTTTCTGTAGCTTGTCTAGTAGAGGTAATGTACCAGGTAGACCCTCAATAATTCTTGACCAGGCTTGTAGAGACTCATTTCAGAATACTCTTGTCTTCTACAATCTCATTATGCATGCTATATGTTTATTGAAGTGAAATAAGGCCTTTTCCAAGTTCCCATGGACTGGTGACATAGCATACTGTCAGGATTAGAGGGTTATTGTTATTTTTCATGTTTAAGTTTGGGTTTATTGTTTCTTGTATTTTGTCTTTACGCTTAGTCTTGTTTTTGTTCCTTGTCTTTGCACTCCTGTCATTATTCACTTCTGCTCAGTCAGTCACTTGTTTTCCTCCCACACCCATCTCTACCTGCTCCTTGTTAGTTATCACTCACCTGTGCCCACTTCACCTAAACACCCTCAGTCTTTTAAACCCGGTCATCTCCTCCACTTACTCGCTGGTTTGTTTGTCATTTTTCCCCTTGCGGTCTGGTTCTGTTCACGTCTCCAGCTCATGTTAGCTACGTGAATGTGAATAAGTGGTATTTAGCACATAAGAGGGCACAAAAAGAGTAAATAATTTATTGTCCTTTCTAGGCATGGTAGGTGCAATTTTCCTGCCAGTGACAGAGTAAAGTGGGCCAGATCTCTGTACCAATTGGGACAGGGTGGTGAAACATCCAGACAAAGCAGTGACCTGTCTCTGGATTTAGTTTTCTATTTAGTTTTGTTTGTGCTGTCTCATCAACATTTTGTTTTTGTTTCTATTATTTTAAAATAAATTATTTTATTTTTTGAAGATTAGTCTGCACACTGGGTTGGCCTCCTTCTCCACCACACCTGGCAACACAGCACAGACAAGGTGTTAACAATGAGTACCGAGTGATGCACATCATTCCTCATAAGATGTCTGCCATATAACTTGTCTAGCACTGTGAGTAGCAATTCCAGTGTTTCTCTATTTCTCTATTTACATGGCTTGAGTGATGTGACCATGTGGTCCTAGTGTCTGACAACTTGTTTGAACCGCTCCCACACAAACTATTTAAATCTCCAGTATTAATTTCACCAAAGTCATGGTCACTGGAGCTTAATAGTGCTTTGTGAGACAGTTTTCAACTCAATGAGAAATCTTGTGGCATGTTAATCTTGCAAAATCTTGTTGCACCCCAACACACAACACATTTAAATAATTAGATTTTATGTAGGAGAAAAAAATCAACAAAATTAGAATCACTGTAACCACAATAAATATTACCGTACTCCAATATTATTGCATTTCTATAACTTTAAATTATTGTATGATACTTACATTAACTTATTATTTACAGTATTATGACTACATTTACTTTTTCAAGCACATTTTGCAGTTTGAGTGTATTATCCTTATTTTATATATATATATAGTGTATATATATATATATATATATATATACACTGAACAAAAATATAAATGCACCACTACTGTTTTTGCTCCCACTTTTCATGAACTGAACTCAATATCTAAGACTTTTTATGTACACAATAGGCCTTTTTCTTTCAAATATTGTTCACAAATTTGTCTAAATATGTGTTAGTGAGCACTTCTCCTTTGCTGAGATAATCCATCCACCTCACAGGTGTGGCATATTAAAATGATGATTAGACCGTATGATAATTGTATAGGTGTGCATTAGGCTGGCCACAATAAAAAGCCACTCTAAAATGTGCAGTTTACTTTTACTGTATTGGGGGGCTCCGGGGCATGGTCAGAAAACCAGTCAGTCTCTGGTGTGACCACCATTTCCCTCACATAGTGCAACACATCTTTGCATAGAGTTGATCAGGTTGTTGATTGTGGGCTGTGGGATGTTGGTCCACTCCTCTTCAATGGCTGTGTGACGTTGCTGGATATTGTCAGGAACTGGAACATGCTGTTGTATATGCTGTTCCAGAGGATCTCAAACATGCTCAATGGGTGACATGTCTGGTGAGTTTGCTGGCCATGCAAGAACTGGGATATTTTCAGCTTCCAGGAAATGTGTACAGATCCTTGCAACATGGGGCGGTGCATTATCAAGCTGCAACATGAGGTGATGGTTGTGGATGAATGGCACAACAATGGGCCTCAGAATTGTGTCATGGTATCTCTGTGCATTCAAAATGGCATCAATAAAATGCACCTGTGTTGGCTGTCCATAACATACACCTGCCCATACCATATCCCTACCACCACTATGGGACACTCGATTCACAATGTTAACATTAGCAAACCGCTCACCCACACAAGGCTTATACATGCAGCCTGACATCTGCCATCTGCCCTGAACAGTGAAAACGGGGATTCATCTGTGAAGAGAACACCTCTCCAACGAGCCATACACCATCAGATATGAGCATTTGCCCACTCGAGTCAGTTACGACGATGAACTGCAGTCAGGTGGAGATCCCGATGAGGGCGACGAGCATGCAGATGAGCTTCCTTGAGACGGTTTCTGACAATTTGTGCAGAAATTCTTTGGTTATGTAAGCTGATTGTTGCAGCAGCTGTTCCTACACCGTTTTTGAGGCCAGTTGCATGTACTCTCAAATTCTCTGAAACACCTTTGGAGATGGCTTATAGTAGAGAAATGAACATTCAGTTAACAGGCAACAGGCTCTGGTAGACATTCCTGCAGTCAGCATGCCAATTGCATGCTCACTCAAAACTAGTGACTTATGTGGCATTATACTTTATGATAAAACAGCACATTTAAGAGTGGCCTTTTATTGCAGCCAGTTTAAGGAACACCTGTGCAATAATCATGCTATCTAATCAGCATCCTGATATGCCAGGCCTGTGAGGTGGATGGATTATCTTGGAAAAGGAAAAGTGCTCATTAACACAGACTTACACAAATTTGTGAACAATATTTGAGAAAAAAGGCCTATTGTATACATAAAGTCGTAGATCTTTGAGTTTAGCTCATGAAAAATGTGAGCAGAAACAAAAGTGCTAAGTTTATGTTTTTGTTCAGTGTGTGTGTGCGTTTGTGTGTGTGTGTGTGTGTGTGTGTGTGTGTGTGTGTGGACTTGTATTGCCTACGTTGTGGGGACAATTTTCCTAACATATACTACCTTGTGAGGACTGACTGCTCCTTGTGGGGACCAAAGCCTGGTCCCCACAAGTAGAAATTATGTTTTTGGGTTAGGGGTTAGGTTTAGGACTAAGGTGTGAATTGAGTTTAGGTTTGGTTTAGAGTTAGGTATGTACTGGTAATGGTTAGGGTTAGGGTAAGGGTCAGGGTTTGGCTGTAGTTAGGCTGTAGAAATGTGTGGAAGTCAATGGAAAGTCCCCGCAAAGATAGTGGGACAGACATATGTGTGTGTGTGTGTGTGTGTGTGTGTGTGTGTGTCTCTCTCTCTCTCTCTCTATATATATATATATATATATATATATATATATATATATATATATATATAAATATATGTACACAGAGAGAGAGAGAAAGTGTGTAGTGTACAAGATGATTGAAAATCACACTTTGTTCACAATGATGGATTCCTTTGTTTGTTATGAATCAATATCATAATTATCTGCTTTTTACCTCACTAAAATTCTAAGATTTTTTACATATACTTTATTTCCATGACATTTGCAACTTGCTAAGAGACAGCTCTCAAATGTGTTTGCAGTAAACAATAAGTATGCAATTTTTTCTTACTAATGTTTATTTTAAATTTCTACATTTGTAAACCTTGTTTTCAGCCAAACATCTTCACCAGTTTTTATGTACTCATTTATTGTAAGAACACTTAAAAATTTTGTTTTATATAATCCTGCTGTGAGATACAGTAAAATATCCTTATATAAACCTTTCATGCCACAGATATGTCTGAAAAATTTACTTTTAAATTTCTCCATACCTCACATCTATAGTCATAAGCTATGGATCATGACCAAAGGAACAAGATCAGAAGTATAAGAGGTCAAAATGAGTTTCCTTCTAGGGTGGCAGGGCTCAGCCTTTGAGATGAGACGAGGAGCTCTGTCATCCATGGGGAGCTCGAAGTAGCTTGTAAGGAGCTTGTATCGAAAGGAGTCAGTTGAGGTGGTTATGATGCCTCCTGGACATCTCCCTTTGAAGGTATTCTGGGCACATCTGACAGGGAAGAGACACCGGTGCAGACCTAGAACTCGCTGGAGAGATTCTGTATTCTCTCTGGCCTGGGTATGTCTTGGTATTCCCCAGGAGAAGCTGGAGAGTGTCACTGGGAAAAAGAATGTCTGGGTTTCTCTCCTGGACCTCATCCACCCAACTACGGATAAGCGGTAGAAACAGCAGATGAGCTGGCTAGAAACTATGCTCTGTCAAGTTCTTGGTAGCAGAAGCAGTCATACTTTTTAGTTTGTGTTGTTCACTACTTTTAAAGGCTGCAGTGGCTCAGGAGATAGGGGTTTGTTCTGTAACTGGAGAGTTGCTGATTTGAGCTGCTGGTCCATCCATTGCAGCAATTGTGTCCTTGGGAAGACACTTCACCTGCCTTGCCTACTGGTGGTGGTCAGAGGGCTCAGTGGCTCAAGTGTAATGGAAGCCTTGCTTTTGTCAGCCTGCCCCAGGGCAGCTGTGGCTACAGTGTAGCTTACTACCATCAGTGTGTGAATGTGAGGATGAATGTGTCTATGACTGATTGTAGCGTACAGCGCTTTTGGGTCCTTGGACTAGATAAAGCACTATACAAGTGCAAGCCATTTACCGTTTACCAATACTTCCCTGCTGTAGTTTTTCTTGCCATTTTTCCTCTGGACACTGGTCCTAAAGGTCAGTACTCCATTATTATTCCATTTGAGTACAAATTTTCTCCTGTTTGGTTTCAGTCTCAAAATACTTTGGTAGTATTACATATTACAACTTACATACATGATTTTAAACAAATTTATTATTATTATTGCACAGCATTTTGGTCAGTCTTGTTTTTTCTTAAATGTTTCATAAATAAAGTGGTATGGTATTACCTGAAAAAAAGGGAAACTAATAACTTTAATCTTAGACAGTTTAAAACAACATGGTAGCCATGAGATCTGCTTGTTAACAGAACATTATCTGTTAGATTTTGTCATCCTGGGAAAGACAGTAAGGTCTTGGGTTACTAACACCTTCCACTTTACATTTTAGTTATTGCACCAGGAGAAACAATGGATAATTCTTCTAAATCACTGTTAAACCTTAATGAAACTCTCTCCACCCTAACAACCTCCCTATGTTTGTTTACTCTACATGTCTCTTCCTTTTTTTCTGCAGGACTGTTCATCCCAGCAGTGTCCCCATCCATCCAAGATCCATGTCCTCATTCTGGTTCTGCATGGTGGTAACATACTGGACACAGGTTCTGGTAAAACAACTTCATCCAGTAGCATTTTGTGAAGGTCATACAGTTCTATGTAGAAATGAATGAACATCCTAAATGAAAATGGCAGCTTGTTTTGGAACGCAAATGAACAGAAAAGTTCTTTGTCTGAACAACTATTTTTGCAATTGTAAATTATGGGAATCCTAAAATTTTATAGGTTTGACCCAGTACTATGGAAATGTTGGTCTCCTTTACTAAAAAGAAAATATAGAAATGCACTGAAAACACTAAATATGTATAGCTCTACTCAGAACCTTTATATGATATGATATGATGAAGCTAAAAAAGATAGGTGTAATAATAATTCTCTAAAAATGAAAAACCCAGCATTCCTTGAAAGAATATATGTTGCATGCAGCCTTTCATGACAAAATTTTAGAATGAAATCCTCTTATGTTGAGAAATGATGGATTTATCTCATGCATGATCTCATGCAGTATTGTGAAATGTCACTCCTAGAGTATGTCTTTAGAATCACTCAACTGCTACCACAGAAAAGATTAGCTCATTGTCTGTAAAACTGACTCAGTTATAGCCATTTTTGTGATGGCTAATGTGAATTAGCAGTGGTAACAATCTTGAATGGGATTGGCTCCTAAGGTTAATCAGTTGTGGATGTAGATCCAATGATTATTTCCTGGACGTTTAATTAAAATCTGTCAATGGGTCAAGAGATATTTTGCTAACCAACAAAAAAGATTGACACCAACAGTTATTCGTAAGTTGTTTTGCACTCCACACATGTCTAAAAATTTAGCTTAATATCTGTGAACTTCATTGAATTATAACCATGTTTGTGTTTTCTAAGGTCATTTGTAGTCATCTTGATATGGGTTGGCTCCAAAAGGCGATCAATTGTAGATGTACATCTAACGACTATTTCCTAAAAGTTTGGCGATATTTTGCTAACAGAAAGTAAGAGTTGACTTTGAATAATTATTGGAAAAATTTAAACAAAGATCTTATGTGATCTGTAACAGCTTAGAATATATATTGGAGCTCAGTCACATCTACTACCACATCAAACTACATGCCATTTTCTTTGCAAAATTGTCGGAGTTTTATATATATATATACATATATATATATATATATATATATATATTTTTTTTTTTTGTTGGCTTAAGTGAATTAGCTGTGGTGACTGTCTTTAATCGTGTTGACTCTAAATTTCAATGAGTTGTAGATGCACGTTCAAGGATTACTTTCTGCTAGTTTCATTAAAATCTGCCTAGTGGTTCATGAGATATGTTGGAGATGAATGACAACTCTCAAACACTGACAAAAACATTATTGCTGCTTCACATTTTTCTTTTGCAGGGGTAATAAGCATTCTGTAGAGACAATATTAAACTGTAGAGACCAGTAATACCTCAGTCTTACAAAGCACAAATGCAGTAATCAACCAAAAATCACATTTTACCCAAAAATATCTCTTAGGTTTGAACATGAAATTGTAAAAGCCAGTTAGTTTCAATATTAGTTGGTATCTAAATCAGAATTCAAAACGTAGAAAATTTAGCAGATAAAGTTGTCTTGCTGACAGTTACCAGTTTAGCGTTGCAGATTGATTTAAATTTAATTAAGGGAAATTATTCAGTGGAAAATGAACAAAAAACTTGTTGAAAAATATATTTTTTATATTTCTTTCTTTCTTTGTAAGAGATTTCAGCTGCAGTGAACAAACAGTTCTGCTTGCTGCTTGTGTTTTTCTGCAGGTGAACAGAACAGTAAGCAGGGAGATGTGAACACACTGAGTGGGGCTTTTGAGACTGTGATGAGGGTCCATTATCCTGCAGCCCTGGGCCATATTGCCATCCGGATGGTTCCCTGTCCTGCTGTGTGTGTCGATGCTTTTTCACTGGTCTCCAAGTGAGCAAAGAGCACTTTAATAATCTGCTGTATCACATGCACCAGTTGCTGTTTAGATATTTAATACACTCTGTCTCTGTGACCTGCAGTCTAAGTCCTTACAGCTACGATGAGGGCTGTTTGTCCAGCAGTCGGGACCACATCCCACTGGCCGCTCTGCCTCTTCTGGCTATCTCTGCGCCGCAGTACCAAGATGCTGTGGCAACCGTCATCTTACGAGCCAATCAGGTGTACAATGACTTCACCAAGTCTGTAGAGGGAATGTCTTTTAATGGCCAGGTCAGTATGTTTAGATGGTGTATAGAGATGATTCCTGCATGTACAGATGAAGCAGATGTATCTTTAAATTCATAATTTTTTGCTTTGCTTCCTAACACAGGTGTGTGTTATTGGGGACTGTGTTGGAGGGATTCTAAGCTTCGATGCTCTGTGCAGCAGCTCTTTGACTGTGTCAGAAAGCCAGAACAGCAGCAGGCGGGGCAGCACCATCAGTGCCCAGGTATAACTTTAACCCCAAAACAGCTCTGCATAGCAACACTCAGGCAAAGTGGTGCTTTTAGTGAAATAATAATGACATTAATCAAAAACAAATACAAGCCAAGATGGTTACAGTTGCACTCTAACATCAATTTGCTGCCAATTTATACAATAAAACTACACTCACTGGCCACTTTATGAGGTACACCTTGCTAGTACTGGGTTTGACCCCTTTTGCCTTCAGAACTGCCTTAATCCTTCGTGGCATAGATTCAACAAGGTACTGGAAACATTCCTCAGAGAGTCTGGTCCATATTGACATGATAGGATCACGCAATTGCTGCAGATTTGTTGGCTGCACATCCATGATGCGAATCTCCCATTCCAACACATCCCAAAGGTGCTCTACTGGATTGAGATCTGGTGACTGTGGAGGCCATTTGAGTACAGTGAACTCATTGTCGTGTTCAAGAAACCAGTCTGAGATGATTCACGCTTTATGTCATGGAGCATTATCCTGCTGGAAGTAGCCATCAGAAGATGGGTACACTGTGGTCATAAAGGCGTGGACATGGTCAGCAACAATACTCAGGTAGGCTGTGGTTATGACACAATACTCAGTTGGTACTGATGGGCCCAAAATGTGCCAGGAAAATATCCCCCACACTATTGCACCAACACCACCAGCCTGAACTGTTGATACAAGGCAGGATGGATCCATGCTTTCATGAAGCTAATGCCAAATTCTAACCCTACCATCAAATGTCGCAGCAGAAATCGAGACTCATCCAATCTTCTATTGTCCAATTTTGGTGTGAATTGTAGCCTCAGTTTCCTGTTCTTAGCCAACAGGAGTGGCACCCGGTGTGGTCTTTTGCTACTGTAGCCCATCCGCCTCAAGGCTTAACGTGTTGTGCGGTCAGAGATGCTGTTCTGCATACCTCAGTTGTAACGAGTGGTTATTTGAGTTACTGTTGCCATTCAATCAGCTCAAACCAGTCTAGCCATTCTCCTCTGACCTCTGACATCAACAAGGCATTTGTGCCTACAGAACTGCAGCTCACTGGATATTTTCTCTTTTTCAGACCATTCTCTGTAAACCCTAGAGATGGTTGTGCATGAAAATCCCTGTAGATCAGCAGTTTCTGAAATACTCAGAGCAGCTCGTCTGGCACCAACTACCATGCCACGTTCAAAGTCACTTAAATCACTTTTCTTCCCCATTCTGATGCTCGGCTTGAACTGCAGCAGATCGTCTTGGCCATGTCTACATGCCTAAATGCATTGAGTTGCTGCCATGTGATTGGCTGATTCAACATTTGCGTTAATGAGCAGTTGGACAGGTGTACCTAATAAAGTGGCCAGTGAGTGTAAGTAAGCCTTAAAATGTGGCATTTATGTGACTTATAAATCCAACAAATAAACTCAACAAAACAAGTCTGTTCAAAAATTCTAAACCCTAAAGTGTAAAACAAAACTTTTAATAGATCAGTTTAAATTTCTTGATGAGACCTATCTCATCATTTTGCATCAGAATGGCTGAATATTCATCCATCCAGCCATCCATCTTCTTCCCCTTATCCGGGGTCGGGTCGCGGGGGTAGCAGCCTAAGCAGGGAGACTCAGACTTCCCTTTCCCCAGCCACTTGGGCCAGCTCCTCCGGGGGAATCCCAAGGTGTTCCCAGGCCAGCCGAGAAACATTGTCCCTCCAATTTCCAGGAGGCATCCTAATCAAATGCCGGAGCCACCTCAACTGGCTCCTCTCGACGTGGAGAAGCAGCGGCTCTACTCTGAGTCCCTCTTGGATGACCGAGCTTCTCACCCTATCTCTAAGGGAGAGCCCAGACACCCCGCGGAGAAAACTCATTTCAGCCGCTTGTATTTTGCTGGTGGACAAAATTTTTACCAGCCACTATTTTTTGTTGTAACAAAAAGTTATTTCATATGATGATGATGATGATGATGATGGAGGTGGGTGGAAGCAGTTGTGGTGCCCTACAAGCTGAACAACACCTCTTTCTGGACACTGCATGGAAATAACCAGATTTTTCTTATTTTATTTTTTATTTTAAACCATTAAAAGATGCATATCTGTACATAACAAATTCAGATAAGTGAAATTTATTTCTGTGGAGTGTTTTTGAAGTTTTTTTTTGTGCTTTAGTAAGTTTTTGTATGTAAGTTGTAATGTTTTTCAGACACTTGCTGCTTTTAATGCATAGATCTAT
Source organism: Kryptolebias marmoratus (assembly GCF_001649575.2). Classification (NCBI taxonomy): domain Eukaryota; kingdom Metazoa; phylum Chordata; class Actinopteri; order Cyprinodontiformes; family Rivulidae; genus Kryptolebias; species Kryptolebias marmoratus. The sequence continues at coordinate 3,817,835 of NC_051443.1, forward strand.
TTGTGCTACCCGCTTATATTTAAAAGGTAGGATATTCTGATGAAGGAAGTGATTTTTGTGGTTTTAGAAAGGTTTTCGTC
>NC_051443.1:3818349-3831072 GCF_001649575.2 Kryptolebias marmoratus
TCCGCCACATTGCTAATGCTACTCTTCAAATTGTTTCTTCTTCTTCTTGATTTTTATTGGTGGTTGGTAAACAACTGAAGGAATCAATACCGCCACCAACTGGTAAAGACTGTCTGCTAAACTTTTCTCCTTCTTGCATTTAGCAGCAACTCGAGCACATTGCTGCCCCCTATATGTCAAAAAGGACAAATAACACCTTTTCTGTTTAAATTGCCAACCCGCCACAGTGGCGTGTGTGTTGATCAAATTCACCCGCCGCTTCAAATATTTACCTGCATTTGGCCGGTGGCGGGTGCTAATTTCCACCTCTGGCTGTACCTCTGATGACCTCATTCCTAATCCTATCCATCCTTGTCACTCCCAAGAAGAACCTGAACATCTTCAGCTCTGCCACTTCCAGTTCTGTCTCCTGTCTTTTTGTCAGTCCCACTGTCTCCAAACTATACATCATAGCTGGTCTCACCACTGTGTTGTAAACATTTCCTTTGTTCTTTGCTGCCACCCTTTTGTCACAAATCACTCCTGAAACTTTTCTCCATCCTGCCTTGACTCTCTTCTTCACCTTTTTACCACACTCCCTATTTTCCTGGACAGTGGATCCAAGTACTTGAAGTCCTGCACCTTTGTGACCTCTGCTCCTTGTAGCCTCACTGTTCCAGCTGCCTCCGTCTCATTCACTCAGATGAACTCTGTCTTTCTACGGCTGACTTTCATCCTTCATCTTTCAAGTGCATACTTCCACCACTCCAAGTTCTCTTCCACCTGTTCCCTGTTCTCACCACAGATCACAATGTCATCTGCAAACATCATAGTCCACGGGGATTCCTGCCTGACCTCATCTGTTAGTCTGTCCATCACCAGAGCAAACAAGGAGCTCAGAGCTGATCCTTGATGCACTCCCACCTTCACATTGAAGCTATCTGTCTCTCCTACAGCACACCTCACCACTGTCCTGCTGTCCTCATACATGTCCTGTACCAGTCTAACATACTTCTCTGCCACTCAGATTTCCTCATACAACACCACAGCTCCTCCCTCGGCACCCGGTTGTATGTTTTTTCTAAATCCACAAAAACACAATGAAGTTCTTTCTGACCTTCTCTGTACTTCTCCATCAACATCCTCAAAGCAAAGATGGCATCTGTGGTGCTCTTTCTTGGCATAAAACCATGCTACTGCTCACAAGTAGTCACTTCTTGTTAAGTCTAGCTTCCACAACTCTCTCCCAGATCTTCATTGTGTGGCTCATCAACTTAATTCCCCTGTAGTTGTTACAACTCTGTACATCACCCTTGGTCTTAAAAATTGGCACCAACACACTTCTCCTCTATTCCTCAGACATTTTCTCACTCTCGAAAATGCCACTGAACAATTGAGTCTCAAAAATCTCACTGCCATTTCTACTCGATATTTCCATTCCTCCACTGGTATGTCATCAGGTCAAATGCCTTCCCCTTCTTCATCCTCTTCAAAGCTTTCCGGACTTCATCCTTACTGACCTTTTCCACTTCTTGGTCCACAGTTTCTATGACAATGCAAGACAAATCATATATGAAAATAAATAAATAAATAAACACTGTGACATGAACCAGGATACGTCGGAGGAGCGGAATCAAAAACGAGACATGGAGGCAGACTAAAAGGTAAGTGATTTTATTTACAGGTGAAACAGTTGGTAACAAGCAGCCAGGAAAACATCAGGGAGATCTGAAACAGGCAAGGAGGCACAAGGTGAGTCTCGGGTATTGAACAACTTTCTCGTCTTACTGGAGCGTAGGTGAGCACGGAGGTGAAGAAGGAGGAGGAGGAGGCTGTCCAGGCGAGGAGAAGGAGTCTGGAGGTCCAGTGACAGGTAAGTCATTTCAGGTAAGAGTAGTGGCTGAGTCAGAGAACGAGAGACCATATCCAGAACGTGACACCACCTGAGGCAAGGTAAAAAACATGAGACAAAAGTTTACTTGGTGGAGACGTTAGTCAACAAAACCAAGGGGCTGTAGATTCTACCTAAAAGGCGCGATGCTCCAGCGAATATCTGAACCCAAGTAAAGCCTTAAATACAGGTGCTGCTCGTCAGGGAAATCAGCCACAGCTGTGGAAGAAAGTTACCGGAACAGCCAGCAGAGCAGAGACAGAAACCAGAGCCTCCGCAAGGGGGCGTGCACGGGTGTAAGTGGTATTAAAATGCGCCTCCTCTGTGCTCTGAAGGTTTGGAAAGGAGTTTAGGAGCCACTATGTGTTAATCTGTGGTACACATCACCCTGGTGATCATCCAGGGACAGGAATGTGATGGGAAGGCCTTTTTTAAGGTCCTTAGCGGAAGCTTAAATAATACTGCTGTTTTAAAAGCTTATAATAAAGTCAATGTAAGATTAACTCTCTCAGGCTCAAATTAAGTTTTAGTAACAGGAAAAATCAAATATTTGGGGAAATTATCATCTGAGTAAAATAAGGCTCATAAAATATGAATGTGGAGTAGTTAGGTACAGTTGTGGTCAAAAGTTTACATACACTTGTAAAGAAACATAATGTTATGGCTGTCTTGAGTTTTCAATAAGTTCTACAACTCTTATTTTTCTGTGATAGAGTGATCGGAACACATACATGTTTGTCACAAAAAACAGTCATAAAATTTGGTTCTTTCATAAATTTATTATGGGTCTGCTGAAAATGTCACCAAGTCTGCTGGGTCAAAAATATACATACAGCAACAAAATTTGTCAATTTTGGTGATGTAGCGAGTTGTGTCAATCAAATTAGCTTCATGTCATGGCCTCTTCACTTCTTGTAAGTGATTCTGATTGACTACAGCTGTTGACTTCTCATGAGCCCATTTAAATAGGGCTCATTTGACCCAGTGATTAGAGTCAGCTACAAAAGTTACAATGGGAAAGTCAAAGGAACTCAGTGTGGATCTGAAAAAGCGAATTATTGACTTGAACAAGTCAGGGAAGTCACTTGGAGCCATTTCAAAGCAGCTACAGGTCCCAAGAGCAACTGTGCAGACAATTATACGCAAGTATAAAGTGCATGGAACAGTTGTGTCACTGCCACGATCAGGAAGAAAACGCAAGCTATCACATGCTGCCGAGAGGAGATTGGTCAGGATGGTCAAGAGTCAACCAAGAATCACCAAGAAGCAGGTCTGCAAGGATTTGGAAGCTGATGGAACACAGGTGTCAGTCTCCACAGTCAAGCGTGTTTTACATCGCCATGGACTGAGAGGCTGCCGTGCAAGAAAGAAGCCCTTGCTCCAGAAAAGGCACCTTAAGACTCGGCTGAAGTTTGCTGCTGATCACATGGACAAAGATAAAACCTTCTGGAGGAAAGTTCTCTGGTCAGACGAAACAAAAATTGAGCTGTTTGGCCACAACACCCAGCAATATGTTTGGAGGAGAAAAGGTGAGGCCTTTAATCCCAGGAACACCATGCCTACTGTCAAGCATGGTGGTGGTAGTATTATGCTCTGGGGATGTTTTGCTGCCAGTGGAACTGGTTCTTTGCAGAAAGTAAATGGGATAATGAAGAAGGAGGATTACCTCCAAATTCTGCAGGAAAACTTAAAACCATCAGCCCGAAGGTTGGGTCTTGGGCGCAGTTGGGTGTTCCAACAAGACAATGACCCAAAACACACATCAAAAGTGGTAAAGGAATGGCTAAACCAGGCTAGAATTAAGGTTTTAGAATGGCCTTCCCAAAGTCCTGACTTAAACCCCATTGAGAACATGTGGACAGTGCTAAAGAAACAGGTTCATGCAAGAAAACCATCACATTTAGCTGAACTGCACCAATTCTGTCAAGAAGAGTGGTCAAACATTCGACCTGAAGCTTGCCAGGAGCTTGTGGATGGCTACCAAAAGCGCCTAGTTGCCGTGAAAATGGCCAAGGGACATGTAACCAAATACTAATGTTGCTGTATGTATATTTTTGACCCAGCAGACTTGGTGACATTTTCAGCAGACCCATAATAAATTTATGAAAGAACCAAATTTTATGACTGTTTTTTGTGACAAACATGTATGTGTTCCGATCACTCTATCACAGAAAAATAAGAGTTGTAGAACTTATTGAAAACTCAAGACAGCCATAACATTATGTTTCTTTACAAGTGTATGTAAACTTTTGACCACAACTGTATATGCAATTCGCTGTTGCAAATCTGCAATGCCTGCCTTGAGAGGGTTAAAGTTCGATTATAGAGTGAAATTAAATATCTGACAGGAATCATGATGCAGTGTGGCTTCATTTCCCCACTTGTCGCCAATTTCCCCGGTCTCCTAAACAAGCGTATATGGTACGCATGGCTCAGAGATTGCGTGAGGGACCACACATTTTCCCGTCAAGTTTGTGTTTTATAGATCACAAACTTTGAGTGGACAGTGATGTACGCAAGATTCAGGCTTCGTTTTGTGCGTATGCCAGTTTTCTAAATGAGACACCAAAACTCTTTAGCAGTGACTGGCATGTGTTGACATGGGTCTCTCTGCAATCATAATGGCAGTGTGTGTGATTAATAATACCTGAAATGGTCCTTGACACTGTTTTAATCACCAGTGCTTCTTTCTAAATTGTTTCCCCACTACCCAGTCTCCAGGTTGGATGTTGTGGCGAGGTTTATTAGCAGTTGTTTTAAATTCTGTTTTTCCTGAGCAGAAACTTGAAAGAGACCACATGGTTTTGCAAAAGTTCAACATTGTGGTCAGCATATTCCCTTTAGTCACATAATCTTTCCTAGGAGTGAGCCTAATATAGTATAGAAAAAAATGTTTTGGGAGACATGGTTTAAGGTCAGGACCTCTCCAGACACAATCTTCATCAATAAGTGCTCCTGTGTTTTACCAATGTTGTTTTTATTGTGCTGTAGGAAAATCAGCTGGTGCATTTCCTATAGAAATTGTGTCAGAGGAACCTGTGTGCGCAGAATAATGGCAAACAGCAACAGCAGAAGGCAACAAAATGGCACATAAACGGGCATTCATCAGAGACTCCTTTTTAACAAGTATACCTGCTGATGTCCAAAATTTTCTTTGTTTCTACAGAGCATCAAAGTCATGAACCACACCAAAGGCATGTCTGGACTCTGTAAAAATAGTCACAGATTTGCCCTTAGAGAGTCTGCAGGCTTCAGCAAGCCCAAGGAGTTCATCAGCTTGAGCCAAAAAATGAGAAAGGAGAGAATAACAGAAAATATGAGAAGAGCAAACAGCAAAACCGGCTTTACCTTTTTTAGTGTTTGTCCCAGGAGGCAAAAAGGCCATCCACAATGAGAACAAGATCTGGATTAGAGAGAGATGAATAAATTAGCTCAGGTCATAGTGTACAGATCTGTTGTCAGATCTATCAACAGCACGATCATGTTTGTCCCCCTTCTCAGAAAGGGGAAAAAGTGAGCAGGATTTAAGTTTGTGCAGCTTTTCGTTGTGATGTTGGGCACGTCTAAGAAGAAGGTGGAATATCTAAGCCACCTTGCAGTCAAAAGACGAAATGTTTTCTGTTTAAAAAGAAGTTGAGAAACAGCACCAGGAACCAACATAGTCAAATCAGAATAGCCTACAGTGTCTCTTGAGGCTAATATTGCTTTCTCTGCTGCAGCCACTGCTCACAGGTGGAAAGTCCAGCTGCAACAGGGTCAGGTTTGACAGAAACATAGGCAACTGGTCCGAGGTTTTTCTGATGGGATTGTTAAAGTACTGATGTCATGCAGTCAGGGATGGCTGGGATAGGTGGGCTAGTACGGCTAAGCCCTCCCTGGTGTTTACAATAAAAATGTTAACATACCTAATGTTGTGGTGAAGAGAGAGCTGAGCCAAAAAGCGAAGTTCTCGATTTACCGGTCGATCTACGTTCCTACCCTCATCTATGGTCACGAGCTTTGGGTAGTGACCGAAAGAACGAGATCGCGAATACAAGCGGCTGAAATGAGTTTCCTCCGCAGGGTGTCTGGGCTCTCCCTTAGAGATAGGGTGAGAAGCTCGGTCGTCCGGGAGGGACTCAGAGTAGAGCCGCTGCTCCTCCACGTCGAGAGGAGCCAGTTGAGGTGGCTCGGGCATCTGGTGAGGATGCCTCCTGGACGCCTCCCTGGTGAGGTGTTCCGGGCACGTCCCACCGGGAGGAGGTCCCGGGGAAGACCCAGGACACGCTGGACGGACTATGTTTCTCGGCTGGCCTGGGAACGCCTTGGGATTCCCCCGGAGGAGCTGGCACAAGTGGCTGGGGAGAGGGAAGTCTGGGTCTCCCTGCTTAGGCTGCTATCCCCGCGACCCGACCCCGGATAAGAGGAAGAGAATGGATGGATGGATGGATGGATGGATGGATGGATGGATGGATGGACATACCTAATGAACACAAATTAATACAATAACATGCCTCAAGTGTATGTGGGTGTGGTTTAGCATAGACTGAGTAGGTACAATGGTGAGCAAGATAAACATAAACAAGGTGGATTATTGAATTTTTCACCCATTTCCTTTGTCTTTGGAGGAAAAACTGGAAGTGAAGAGGTTGGGACAGATAGACAAAATTATATTCTATTTCAGCAAAAGGAAAGCAGCAAAAATAACATTTTTCTGTGACCTGGTTTTAGCAAAAGGACTGGCTTATGGCAAGTGTAGCTATCAAATCTTATATTTCTGTTAGCCCACCCTACATATATCCCCACCAGCTGCCATTGCATGCAGCCATCCCTATTGTCAACTGCTTGAACAAAGCGTTTTGTCAGATCAGGTAAACCAAATGTGTGTGTGGTCTGAAGTGCAAGTTTAATGTCAACAAAGATTGCATCAGTGTCTGATGTCCATGTCAATGGGTCATTAGCTTTCAGGTCTGTTCTGTTTGTCATTTCATGCAGTGGTTTATTCAAAAGGGCATAATTTTGTATAAACCTGAGTGAAAAAGAACAAATGCCCAGAAATGAAAACATTTGTTTCTTTGAGATTTGTTAGAGATTTGTTGGATGGCTTCAACTTGACTTACTCAGATCTCCTTTTATTTTATCTTCATCCATTGTGACAGATTTATAATCATGTAATTTTCCTGTACTTATCTCAGTTGTCCATTCTTGTCAAGCAGGTTTGATTTGTGACATCATTATATTTGTCTTAGCTCCTCTCATTGGCCCTCTTGCAATTGGGACATCAATATATTTTATTCTCCACACGATTAAAATTCAATTCTTATTTTAGTATATTTTTTAAAAAGTAATGCTTTATCAAATTTGATTACCTAACTTTGTGTTATGTACATTAATACTGCCACAAAATACAACAAAGAAATGTTTCTGATTACATACATTGCATTACATACAAAGTTGCATTAGTGGCAAAACAAATAGCAGAGTGATAAAGAGCGTCCAATTTTTTTAGGGCAGTGCTTGATGTCATGTTGTAGACCAGCGGTTCCCAACCCTGGTCCTCGAGGAACACTATCCTGCACGTATTCATTGTTTCCCTGCTTTTCAGCAGGTCCTTTCTGTCTGCAGAAGCCTGTTAATCACTCCCTCATTCAAATCAGGTGTGTCAAAGCAGAGAAACAACTAAAACATGCAGGATAGCGTTCCTCGAGGACCAGGGTTGGGAATCACTGTTGTAGACGGTATCACCATAGTCCAGAATGGGAAGTATTGTCATTTTGACTAGAGTGAGCTTAGCGGTATGAGTGAAAGAGGCTTTGTTGTGGAAAAAGAAAGCTAGTCTGGCTTTAATTTTTGTCTGAAGGTTATTGATATGAGTGGTAAAGGACAGAGATGAGTTCAAACAGATACCAAGATATTGATAGAAAAAAACAAACCCTAAGGCTTCAACTGATCTTTGGAGGACTCGAGAAAGTGCTTTTTCAATAAAAGATGATACTTTCTGTATTATTGACATTTAGACAAAGATGGAGGTTGCAAAAGAATTGCCATAAAGAGGTAAGGCTAATTTGGAGAGCAGATGCTGCAGAATGGAAAGAAGGGCCACATGAGTATAAGATAGTACCTTTAGCATATAGATGGATTTGGTAATAGCAGCGTTATCTGCATCATTAATGTAGATGAAGAAAAAGGTTGTGCCCAAGATGAAACACCTTTGGAAATGATGAATGGTTCTGACATAACATTTTTATGTTTCAGTTGCTGGACATAGCTATCAAGGTAGCTGTCAAACCAATCACAACAGGTGATGGATAGACCATTGCTCGAGAGCCGAAGTAGAAGAGTCTTATGATTGATTGTTTGTGGGAGGAAACCAGAGTGCCCGGAGAAAATCCCCGCTTGGACGGGGAAAACATGCAAACTCCACAAAGAAAGGCACCAGGTGGGAGGTAAATCTACAGCTTTCTTGCTGTGAAGCAACAGTTCAACCACTGTCCGCTGTGCAGCTCATCTTGCTGACCAAGAAAAATCCAGCATCAGCAGGTGACAATTTAGACCAGCTGTGAGAGCTTCTGAAACACACTTTTTCATGAATTCTCATTCAGGGGCTGAAAAAGTGTAGATCCTACCCTTAGGAAGTGTGGTACCAGGAAGCAAATTAATAGCATAATCATAAGGTATATGGGGTGGCAAGGAGGTGGCTTGTCATTTATTAAAGACTTCTTTGAGGTGAGTAAATAAGAGGAACCTTAGTTAGGTTAGGTCTGGATATGTTCACTCATCCAGAGCAGTTTGGGCTGTGTTAAGGCTAAAAGATGAACAAATGGACCCCTAACTAAGAATTTCCCTTTTTGCCAGTCAAGAGGAGGGTTGTGTTTCTTCAATCTGGGAATGCCAAGGATAACAGCATGTTCAGATAAATGGATAACAAAGAAATGTATGTTTTTATTGTGTTTACCTGCTAACAAGGTAGGTATTGTCAGTTTGAAAGGTGAATTTATGTAAAAGGTGCCCATTACAGCAAAAAACTTGAGAGGATTTAGAGAAACAGTCCTAAACTTGGGGCATTCTATCAGACTATGATAGAAACATTAACAACACAGGGACGAAAAGGTTGGCTTCTATCATCAAAACAAAATTTTAGTATAATTAAAAATATGTAGGAATACCTTTTGAACAATAAGGGCTTGCACAGTGACTGCTGGAGATAGGCACCAGCTCGCCACGACCCAGAAAGGAGAAGCAGGTAAAAGAAAATGAATGGACAACAAAAAAAAAATGATGCCGGGATGTCGTAATCCTGAGGCTGAAGTTTTGGGTCCAGGTTATGTCAGGAAGAGCATCCAGCATAAAACAATTACTAAATCTTTGATGCTAGTTTGCGCACTGTGGTGACCTCTGCAGAAAGGAGCTGCCAAAAAACAAAACAAAGCAAAAAAAAAAAAAAAAAGCACAACAACAACTGTTTTCACAATAACTTGAAATTTTCTTTTTCTCTTTTTCTTTGTTATCTCAGGACACAGAACTTCTTTCTCCAGGTATTGTCATAAATGGCATTTCTTCATCCTCACCGTCACTGGAAGGAAGCCGCCATCTCAGTCGAAGCAACATTGACATTCCCCGCTGCTCGGGTCCTGATGATCCCAAGAAACAACTTCCACGCAAGCGCAGCGATTCCTCCACCTATGAGCTGGACACCATCAAACACCACCAAGCCTTCCTGTCCAGGTGAGACAGAAATGGGCACAGATAGCTTAAACTAGGGAAGATTTCAGCTAAAATTTGCTTTTCTCTTATTCTTTCTGAGCAGTCTGCACTCCAGCGTTCTCCATGGAGATCCCGGATCAAGACGCTCTAGCAATAGCACTATGCTGGAGGGGGGCTCCTTGGGAAAGTTTGACTTTGAGGTTACTGACTTCTTCCTGTTTGGCTCTCCTCTGGGGCTGGTGCTTGCACTAAGGAAGACTGTGGTCCCCTCCTTAGATGGTGAGGAAGGCTACTTACTGTATGCTACTTTGCTTCTTTTTATTTCCTTTAGCAATTATATTTTAAGCAACGTTCATTTGCTCTTTATTTTTATTTTTTTATCAGACTTAAGATCTTAAGAATCTTTCAGTGTTACAAGTATAACTATATGTAAGACAATGACAAAAACATTTCCAAAGAGTTTTACCAAACTATCCATTCATTTTATTTACCTGTTTTTGGGGGCAGGGTCACAGGTAGCTGGTGCCTATCTCTAGCAGTCACTGTGTAAGAGGTGAGGTAAATCCTGGGCACAGAACCATTCACACTCTATCTTCCACGTAGTAACGTGTAAGCCTAACATGCATGGTTTTGGTCTTTGGGAGGAAACCCAAAACCTCTCACATGCACAAAGAAAACATTTAAACGGCACACAGGTTGTAAACTTGCAACCTTCTTGCTATGATGTGACAGCTGTAACCACTGCCCTGCCATGCCGCCTGCTGTAGCAAATTAGCTAGATAAACTCTCCTCTTCATCCCCTTGAATTGGTATAAAAGGTATTACAGGAGAAACTTCTTTTCCACTTCCTCCTGCCTGGTCTGCAAAATACCTTCTTTTATTTACGACACAACAGAGAAAACACACTGTAAAAAGACCTATCTGGCCAGTCCGAAGGTGTGATTGTGCTGTTGCAATGTGTAGTTTACATGCCTGCCAGGCTCAGACTCTGTCAGTGCAGATATTTACAGCAGAGGCTGCTTGTATGACATACTGAGAAACCACAACTTCACCTGCTTGTGTTTTTGGGAAACAAAAAATAATCATCCTGATTCAGGAACTTAATGCTTGACTTGACCATATTTGCATTTTAAACTGCTTCTGTTTTGAGAAATACAGAAAACATCTGAGGCTACAGTCCTGAATGTCCAGAGCTAACAATGGCTGTGTGTCAGAGGTCATGTATGCATCTGAGCTAAGAAACTTACAAAAACAAATATGTGATAGGGTAACCCATGAATGCATGAATTGGACTCTGTTGAAGACAAAATAATTCTCACATGCAGCTGTTTGAACAGATTTCCAATTAGATGTGATTATTATGGTTCACACATTTCTCTTTTTTTACACTATTAGCACACACATTTATCTCTCAATGTTTCCTCAGACAGAGCTTAATTAAAATCCATTTCTATTAGAAAAATTTGGTATGTTATTTATCTTAAATTTTTGCTGTCCCAAGATACTTTATTTTATATTTTATTTGTTGTATATTACAAAAATCTTTGTTCATTTACTTCAGTGGTTCCTAATCTAGGCTCTCATCTCTTACCAAAGATGTACAAGCTCAGGGTGGAGAATATATATATATTTTTTGCCTGCTGCTGAAAGGTGGAAAAGAAACACAAAAATTGCTATAACTCAGTCAGTTTTACAAACACGGAGCTGAAATTTGTGTTGTAGTTACAGAGAGTCAATTACAACACACGCTCAGTGCAGTAACAAATTTCACAGGATCTTTGTTTAACAGGAAAATATGGAACAATAATATCATGAATATAAGATGTACCTTGGTTATTGAGAGCCTTGTATGTTAAATGTAAGATTTAAAATTATATTCTAAATTTGACAGGGAGTCAGTGGAGAGAAGCTAAAACTGAAGAAATATCATTTCTCCTTCCAACTCTTGTTAGAACTCTGCAGAAGCTTTTTGGATCAAGTGAATACTTTTTAGATAGTTTTTTTGGACACCCAGATAATAAAGCCTTACAATAATCCAGCCTAGCAGTAATGAATTTCTAACTTTATCTACTGAAGTCCAACAGTTTTGTTTAATAGGAACACTGCTTTTTATTCTCTATAATAATAAATAATCATTTTGCCAATTACGTCACCACTGCAAATTTTTACTTTTATGCTGATGATATAGTGATGTATAGATTAGCATCCACACCAAACCTGGCTCTCACTCAACTGCAGTTTTTTTATTACAATACAGTAAAATCAAATTTCTGATTTAAAACTTATTTTAAACTCAGAGAAAACAACGCTTGTTTTGCTTTCAAAGTCTGCAAACAATAAATTGCATTGTTATGCAGATCAGAAATAACACAGGGACCCTTCTAGGCAAACATTTAAAAAATATTTTTGGTCAATTAATGAAAAGTAGGTAGCAGAAATGTGGCTGAATAAAGTTTCTATATGACGATTTTCACTGGCTGCTGGCTAATTTTGAACCCCTTGTAATCCTAAAATCCAAACATTCTGTTCATGTTTTGACCTTAGATTAATAACGTAAGTAAGTAAGTAAGTAAACTTTATTTATATAGCACCTTTCACAGACATAAAATCACAAAGTGCTTAACAGAAATGGAGACAACAATATAAAATCAGTGAACAAAATTAACAGAAAGCCAGACTGAGGAGATGTGTCTTGAGACTTTTTTTGAAAGAGTCAGTAGATTCGGAGCAGCGCAATGCTAAAGGGAGAGCGTTCCAGAGCCTCGGGGCCACCACCTGAAATGCTCTGTCACCACGGGTTTTAAAATGAGTTCTAGGTACTGACAGCAGCATCTTATTTGAAGACCTCAGAGTCCTAGACGGGCAGAGAGTCTTCAGAAGTTCTGATATATATTTAGGTGCCTCACCATGGAGTGCCTTAAAAGTTAAAACCAATATTTTAAAATGAGTCCTAAAATAGACCGGGAGCCAATGCAAAGAAGCCAGAACAGGAGTTATGTGAGCTGTTCTGTGAGTTTTAGTTAAAAGCCTGGCTGCCGCGTTTCGCACAGACTGAAGGCATGCCATGGAGGATTTACTCAGACCCACCAGAAGGCCATTACAATAGTCTAAACAAGAAGAAATAAAAGCATGGACAATCATTTCTAATTCCTTCTGTGATAAAATAGCTC
>NC_051443.1:3831454-3851023 GCF_001649575.2 Kryptolebias marmoratus
CCAAAAAGATCTCTTAGTCTGTTGATAAGAACAGTGTGATCCACAGTGTCAAAAGCAGAAGTCAGATCCAGAACAACAAACACAGTGTAGTTTCCATAATCAGCTGCCATCAACACATCACTAGAAACTTTTAATAATGCTGTTTCTGTGGAATGTAATCTGCGAAAACCAGATTGAAAATTGTCCATAAGGTCGTATTCTTCTAGAAAAGAGTTCAATTGATGTGCTACAACCTTCTCAAGGATCTTTGACATGAAAGGAAGTTTAGAGATAGGTCTGTAGTTTTCGGGCATAGAAGAATCCAGGTTAGGCTTTTTTAGCAGAGGACAGACTGCAGCAGTTTTAAAACATTTAGGTACATATCTGGAACAAAGAGACAAATTTATCAAGCTTACTACACTGGGACCGATGCAAATAAAAATATCTTTAAAAAGAGATGTTGGAAAAACATCAAAAGGACATGATGACAGCGTCATATGCATTAAAAGATCGGAGATGTCATTAATAGTCACTAGTGTAAAAGAGGACCACGTCACCACAGTCAGAGGACGAGGGTCCAAACAGTGGGAAAATGAAGGCGAGATACTTGCTCTGATGTTGGCAACTTTGTCCGTAAAAAATTTTTAAAAACCTATTACAATCAGAATACGTAAAAACACTTTGAGATGAACACAGTGGAGAAACAATGTTCTTAATTGTATCAAATAAAATCTTTGAATTTCGTCCTTTTGATTTAATGAGATTAGCGAAATAACTGGTTCTTGCATTCTTGAGCTAACGTATTACTTGTTGCTGTGTTTTAAATTGATAAATCCTCATTTAAAGTATTTACTTAATAGTTATTTCTCACAAAAATATTCTTTAAAATCTGTGTGTTAGTTTTATTTTTGTTGTGTCATCTTAATTGTTCATTGGTGATTCTATTTTCTTGAGTTAAATTATTTTTGTAGTAAAACCTTAAAAACAAAATTTGTTTTTTCCTTATTCAGTGAAAATTATTATTATGAGGGTTCCATGTGATGAATGAATTTCATCCTTCAATTGTTGAGATCTGATTAATTGTATATTTCATCTCAAGATTAAACTGCCCATTTATTACATTTCTGTTAGCTAGATAGCTTAAGAACTAATGAACCGGTTTCTAATGAAATTTTAAAGAAATGTTGGGGTTGTTACAAAAAATAAGTGATTAAATTTTGCTAGTAATACAAAACACAGTCTGGATTTTTATTGAAACTATGGCCTTGGCAGAAGTTTGCACACACTCTGAGTGTTTCAAGTTAGTTTCTCAGATGGTTCTATTATCTCTTACAGGGTGTAGTAGTGCTCTGTGGAATCACTCCTTGTTACAGATGCACTAGATCTGTTGCAATAATAATACACAACTCTTTTTGACCACCTAATATCAGATAAAAATGCTGTTGATATGTCATAAATATGGGTTGACTTGTCTCTGTTCTTTTCAAGTACAGGTGGTTCTGTTGAATAAGTTTCATAAACCTTTTTAAACCTTTTTTTGGTCTTGTGTTTTTTCCTGTTCCAGTGTCAGCTCTGCATCCAGCCTGTCAGCAAGTTTACAATCTGTTTCATCCCGCGGACCCTTCAGCCTCCCGTCTCGAGCCTCTCCTTGAAAAGAGCTTTCATGTTCTTCCCCCCTTCAGCATCCCTCGCTACCAGCGCTTCCCTCTAGGTGACGGACACTCAGCTCTCCTGGGTAAGACCACTCACAAATCCTGCAATGCAACTTTTTCTCAACCACAGTACATGTTACTGTACCTGTTTATTTCTCCTTTTCATCTATGGCCTTTTAGTTGACACTGTGCAGAGTAACCCCCAACTTCTGAAGGAGTCCATCAGCAATGCAGTTCACCACTGCCAGGAAAGCACTGGCAGAGACACCACTATCCCTGTTCCTATAATCCACTCACAGACATCGCAGCTCCACACAGAAAGTATGTCAACAGTCTTGCTGCTCTCTTTACTGTGTGAATGTTAGTGTAAATGCTGACTCAACATTCACACAATAAATGCATTTGGTTTTCCTTTTGAGTTTCTTCTGTATATTCTTTGAACTGTAACTACATCTGCATACTTTCATACTTTTTACTAATCAGTTTGCTCAGAACATTACGGCTATGACTTTTGGCATTTGTAAGTTTTATAATTTTAAAAATATTTAACCGTTTCACTTTTTTTGGTCTCATTGAAATGAATGAAGGTTGATTCAAATTGTTCAGAAAGTTACTCCTCTTTGAAAACTAAATACTTAAGCATATTTTCACCTAGAAATTTTATTCAAACATTAAACAAGTGACCAGATATTGAACTATCACCAAATGTTTCAGCCTTTTGATACAGTGTACCATTTTTCTGAAGCCACATTTTAAGTTTCACGATTTTCTTTTCTGCTCTCAAGCTAGGGAGACATAAAAAATGACATGAGTGACCACCAATCACAATTTAAGAATTTGATTGTTTTCTTACAGTGATTGTTTAAGGCTTACTTCAGAGGCTGTGTTTTGGTTTGCATGTTATTATTTCTGCAACCAGGCGGTGAGAAACACACTTGCTGTGATTCCACATGTCACCTTTAATAGCCCAGAGCAGAAATAGTAAAAATTCTTTGTGTTTTTCTATGAAGTTTATGCTGGTTTCCTCTTACATTTTTCACATTAGTTAACACCTTAAGCCTAGTTCATAAACGCAGATCTGTCTGCCTGTTTTTCTGTTGTCCTTTTTGTCTTTTTATGCTTCCTTTTGTCTCATTATGCTTATTTTTTGTCTGTTTATGTCTTTTTGTCTTCCTTTGCTTCCTTATTGTTACCTTATTCATCCTATTTGTCTTTTAGGGTTTCCTTTTTATCTCTATGCTTCCTCATGTGTCCCTTTGTTTCCTTACACAATATTTTTTTATCTTATGCGTTCTTTTTGTTTCCCCATGTGTCCTTTTTGTTTTTTTTATCCTTTCTTATGTTTCCTTAGACAAACTTTTTTGTCTCATTTGTCTTCTGTCTCCTTTATCTCTTCATGTCCTTATGTTTTTTGTCCTGTCTTTGTACTTTTTCCATTTCTTTGCTTTTCCTATTTCCCTGCTGTTTTGTCTGTCCTTCTGCTCACCCACGTTTAAAAAATATTTAAATTAACATTAATAGTGTAGCTATTACAACCCCTGGCAAAAAGTATGGAATCACCACTCTTGGAGGATGTTGTTTCAATTGTTTAATTTTGTATTCAATTCAGGTTATTTTTATATAACGCCAATTCACAACAAAAGTAGTCTCAGGGCACTGTACAAAAACATTCACATGCATTAAAAAAGCCAATTAGTAAAATTTATCTATGTAAGGAAGCCAGCAGATTGCGTTGAATCTTAACTTCATCGCAGTCTTTCATCCTGAGCAGCCGACTGGCAACAGTTGAAAGGATAAAATGACTTTTAAAAAAAGAAACCTCCAGCAGAACCAGGCTCAGGATGACCAGCCATCTGCTTTGACTGAGTGGGGTTTAAGAGGACAGGAAAGAGATGCAGACAAACAAAGAACTGCTGGTTCAGGATTAGTTTTATAAAGAGCAAGAAAAAGACAAACACATTAATGAAACAAATAATTATAAACAGACATGGAGAGTAGAGCAAGTAGAGACTACACCAGAGTGAGAAAATGTGGTCAGTTTCTCTAAGCCTATAGCAGCATAACTAAGGGATGGCAGAGAAAACCAAAGCCCACTAGGATTTATCAAAAAGGAACATCTTAAGCCTAGTTGTGAAAGTAGACAGAGTGTTAGCCTCAAGGACAAAAAGTAGAAATTGGTTCCACAAGAGAGGAGCCTGATAAGTGAAAGCTCTGCCTCCCATTTTACTTTTGGAAACTCTAGGAACCTCAAGTAAACCTTCAGTGAGAAAGAAGGTGGTCTGTTTAAAAAACATAGAACAAGAAGATCTTAAATATAAGATGGAGCTTGGTTATTGAGAGCTTTGTATGTTAGAAGTAAGATTTTAAATTATATTCAGATTTTTAGAGGGAGAGAGTGGAGAGAAGCTAAAACTGGAGAAATATGATTTGTCCTTCCACCTTTCAATACATGTCTACCAGCAACATTTTGGATCAACAGAAGAGTTTTAATAGAGTTTTTTGGGCACCCAGATAATAAAGAATTCCAATAGTCCAGCCTAGACATGATAAATGTATGGACCAGTTTTTCTGCATCATTTTGAGACAAGATGTTTCTAATTTTAATGATTTATGCAGGTGGAGGAAAGCTGTCCTGGTAACATTTTTAACGTGGGGATTAAAAGACATATTCTGATCAAAAATAACATCAAGGTTCTTTACATTAGAACTGGAAGCCAAATTAATGCCATCCACAGGAAGTGAAAGGCTTCAAAGTTTATTTCTAAAATGCTCAGGTCCAAAAACCAGTACCTCTGTTTTGTCTGAGTTGCAAAGCAGAAAACTAAGAGTCATCCAGGTTTTTATGTCTTCAAGACATGTTTGTAATCTAAGTAACTGATTGGATTCATCAGGTTTCATGGATAAATATAAATGAGTATCATCAGGATAACAATGAAAGTTTATCCCATGCTGTCTAATAACTTAAACTAATGGAAGCATATATAAAGTGAAGAGTATTGGTCCTAGGACTGAACCCTGAGGAACTCCATGATACACTTTGGTGTATGAAGAAGATTCATTAATAATATGAAGAAACTGGAATCTATCACATAAATATGATTTAAACCATTTTAAAGTCATTCCTGTAATCTCAATATCATGTTAAAGCCTCTGTAATAGAATATTGTGATCAACTGCATCAAATGCAGCACTGAGATCTAACAGGACAAGTATGGACACAAGTCCACTCTCTGAAGACAGGAGAATATCATAAGTAACTTTCACTACTTCTGTTTCTGTGCTATGATGAGCTCTAATCTTGACTGAAACTTTTCAAATGGATTATTTCTGTCCAGATGTTCACATAACTGATTTGAAACTATTTTCTCAATAATTTCTGAGATGAATGGGAGATTAGATATAGGTTTATAATTGGCCAGAAATCTGATTTTTGTTTCTTTATTTTGGGCCTTGGGTGAGCTGATACTGTTTCAATTTTTGTATAAAAAAATTACAGACATGCCACAAAATTATAATTTTTCAAAATTCCAACCTTCTGGCTGTCAGGATTTAGGTTTTCTTTGTGTTTTTGTATTTGATTTATTGTTTCTTTTGTTGTCTTCATGTTTTGTCTTGTCTCTGTGCCTCTGTCATCATGCACTTCTCCTCAGTCTATTTCTCGTTTACTTGTCACACCCATCTACACCTGCTCCTAGTTTTGTAATCATCTCACCTGTGCCCACTTCACCCAATTACCCTCCGGTTTTTAAACCTGGTCATTTCCTCCACTCACTGCTGGTTCATTGTCGCTTACATGCGCAGTATTGTGGTTTCATGGTTTGCCTCATGTTTTGCCCCTGTTAGAATTTTTGATATGTTTAGTTTTGATGCCACGTCAGCCTTTGTTTTTGGTTATCTTTTATTTTAATAAGTTAGTTCTTTTTCTGAAGATGAGTCTGCGCTCTGGGTTCGCCTCCTTCTCCACCACACGACACTGGTATTAAATAAACAAACTAAGATGGACATATGCCTCTTGTTGTAGTCAAGTCTCAATTGCTTTTTTTAGATGAAGTAGTAAAATAAGTTATAGAATCACTCAGTTTTGAAGAAAAATTCATATAATCATTAGAAAAACACTCTGCCTTCGTTGCACCACCTCTGGCTTTTATAACAGCTTGAATTCTCTGAGGTATGACCCTAACTAATGACAAACAATACTTTTCATCAATCTGGTTCCAGCTGTCTTTAATTACTGCAGGTTGGATTTTTGTCATTGACCAATCTTTTTAAATTTCCACCAGAGATTTTCAACTGAGAGCCGGACTGTTTGCAGGCCATGCCATTGTAATTTTATCTTTCTTGAAGGAAAGTTTTTTTAATCCTTTTCTCTATGGCACACCTGTCAAACCCAAGGCCTGCGGGCCAGATCCGGACCCTCTGTAACATTTCATCCAGCCCCCAAGATAACGTTTAGATTTCATTAGGTCCGGCCCTCTAGTCTGGGACAGATAAAGTCTCTGATTCTCATTTTGCTTTTAAAAACTGAGCCTAGTTAGTGAAGTTTTCTCTTGACAGCGACTTAGAAGCCAACAATATGTAGTTTTAATTTCTGTATGATCAGGTTTTTGTTGATGGCTTTTTTAAAAAAATCTGTTTTAATGTTAAAAAAAATTAATTCAAAAGCTGAGTGAGGCGTATGAAATGGCTGCTAACGATGTGCTTTATGAAGTTTGATCTATTTGTCTGTGTTCATTAAAGTATGTTTGCTCTAAATTCTGTATAATCTGTAACTGGGAAAAGGTAATTGATATTTCATTATGGATGATTTGACATAATACATCTAAAACCAAGGTTAATTTATGTAATTTTTAATAAATATTAATTGTGATTGGCCCTTGGCGAGGACCAAATTTTTAGTTTTGGCCCCCTTCCGTCACTGGGTTTGACACCCCTGCTCTATGGTAAGGTAATTATTATCTTAAAAAAAATAAAGAGGTAATGAAATGTGTTTTGAAGGTAAGATAAATGAAAAGAAAGTCATAAACAGTGTTTGTTTTAAGATTTTTGCATTTTAAAAAATTCCCAACAATTTTAAATTAATATTAAAAGATTGAAAAAATTACTAGGGTCTCTTTGGCAGTTTCTGTGATCACTAGAAAGTGTGTTGTACCCAAACATAGGACTGCAAACAAGGCAGTAAACAACAACAAGGCAATTCAAAGTGCTTTACAACACAGAAACAACAATTGGGTACATAATCAAATACAGCAGGTACAATCAAATACAGAGGTACAGCAAACAGCATAGAAACATCATAATCAAATATAGGATAATCTAAATGAAATCATGAAACTAAACATATCTAAAACATGAGCTAAAACAGTCAAAATAGTAGCAAAAATAATCTAAATAAATCACGATGAAGTTAACGCTGAACTAAACAACAATTAGGCTAAGAGAGTCAAATTATGAGCTAAGATAAACTAAACTAAACTAAATGTACAGGGAGGCTAAATAAGCTAACATAAACTGAAACATGACAATGCTAAGCTAAGGGTACAACATGACTAAAAGTACCAGAGGCCCGCTAACAGCCAACATAATAATTACTAAGATAAATAAGCTAACATAAACTGCTAAACTAAAGCTACTACAGGGACGTGCGGTCAGCGGAGGCAGGTGAGGCAGAGCCTCCCCTGTCATCATGACAAGAAAAAAAAAAAATCATAACACAAAATGAATATTAATATTTGTCCACTGATCTTTATGTATGAGTAATTTTCGAACATTTTTATGGTATAAATCGCATTTTTATAGTCAAAATCGCTGAAATTGCATATTTCCTGTTCAAATATGAGGGTGAAATGCGAAGTGCGGCAGCAACGAGCCGAGCCTCACCTCTGATTGCGCAATCCATCACAAACTGGGTTGATACATGCAATTGGCCCATGCCTGTTGCTGTATCGCTGCATGTTGCCAATATAATGGTTTATGTAGTCTGATTTTCCACAGTCTGGCTAATGTCTTTACCCATTTACGTTTAATGTTTGTTAGTGACATATTTAGTTTTGCTGAAGGGACATAAAACCGCGGTGAAAAGGCACAGGGTGAGGCAGGCAGTACTCTGCCGCACTGAAGGGGGCGCACGTGAGCCAACGGGTGCTTGTTGCTGCTGTCCTTTCACACAGAGGCCAGTGAGAGTCACGTGCACTGCTGCCAGCCGTTAAGTTTTGTTTTGCTCCATGGGACTGCCAAAACGATAATTGTAACATTTTTTCTTATCTTATCCTTAATACTACTATGTGTGTGCAAGTGCGCGGAAGCGTGTGTGAGTGAGTGAGTGAGAGACAGAGAGAGAGAGAGAGAGAGAGAGAGAGAGTGTGTGTGTGTGTGTGAAGAACGCTGATGAGATATGAAATAACCAGTAGCCAATTGAATAAGCTACCCTTTTGGATTTGTATATTTGTAAATCTGACTCTAAAGGAGTCAGTGCCTCACCAACCATGATACCTCACCGCACGTCACTGAGCTACTAAGAGTCTAACTAACAGTACCAAGGTCTGCTAACAGCCAACCTAAGAATTACTTTGATACTAAGATAGTGAAGGAGGGAGCGGGATAACAGAGATGACTCAGAAACAGCGGAAAGTGCGTGTGTGTGTGTGTAGAGGCGGTGGAAGACGATGTGGCGCATGTTGTATGTGTGCGTGTGTGTTTGCAGATAAGTCCATGTATCACATCACAGAGGCCATTGTCTTTGATATTGTGATGGAATGTTTATCACTGTCAGGAGTCTGGAGTTTTTGTTTTTTGCCTGCTATTTCCACCTGAGATCCAGCAGAGGGTGCCTGTCATCAGGAGGAGCTACCAGCAGGTGGTTCTAATAATCAGCTCATCAAGGGAGGCTTAAAAGGACGCTGCAGCCAACACTTCACCGTCAGGGCGTTTTACCTGTATGGTATGTGAGTACCCTCTAGACCTAACTAATGTCTTGGACTTTGCTTCATGGAGCCTTTTGTTGTTCCAGGTTCCATAGTTCAGAGACTTTGATCTTCATAGACCAAGTGCCTTCCCTGACCAAACCCTGCTCACCCTCCAACACCACCGGATCTCAGACCCAACTGGATTCCACCACAACAGGACTCAGACTTGTATATTGGACTCCTACAGGAAAAGTCATCTTCATCTTCCAGTAAGCATTACTGCTGCCAAAAAAATCATCCCCATCAACAGACCACCAACTAATCCTCTGTCTTCCATCACAGTTGCTGCTCCAGTATCTTTGTTCCTGGCTTCCAGTACACTATTCACTGTATTCAATAAATCTTTATATTCCTATTTCCTGGCTCCTGAGTGTGTTCTGCATGTGGGCTAAATCCCTGCCTAAAATCACGACAATCAGCTAGCCCAGAGCAGATCCACAGATGTCCTTAGGCAGAGGGAGCAGAGCATCTTGTTTACATAAAATCCGGGGAGAAATTGAAGATACTGTAGCTGACCAAGGTCAGCCTAGGGAAGACAATATTCACAAACAATAATTGTTTTGGTTAAGGCAGACTTGTTTCCATCTGCCTTGAAAGTCTTGAAAGTTTCAAAACCCCAATTCAGTCTGCGGTCCTGTAAAAGGATTGCATACAACTTGAGATTCAGCTCCCGTAACCACACAGTTCGATTGTTGACCGCTGAACCCATCAAACGAATTTGACAATAAGTCATGTAACTGCCTAATCCAAACAGCAGAAATCCTGTTATCAAAAACCCAAATATGCAAAGATCTTCCAAAGACAAAAATTGTCAGACAAACAATATTCCATTTCCTACAGGAATCCATTGTGTATCCAGCAAAAAATGTCACCTCAGGGTAAGTCGAGCTCTCCCAAGTTCTGTTTTCCCGTCAAGAAAATTTGATTAATTGCGTTGAAAGACCAGCTGACCAGAGCCATAGTTTAAAAATGACTGCCTTCTCTCAATGTCTGACAGCCACCCGCTGCCTGTAGCTATCTGGATGGGAACCTTCTTGAAGAATGTGCGACGTCATTGTACAGCTTGGGGCTTCCCCTTGTGAAATCTGAGGCTCGGGTTCCTGACAGCAAAGACCAAAAAAAAAAGGAAAAATCATAAAAAAGAAAGTGCTTTCAAACCAGTACTCTTGTTAACAAAACTTGATTCTTCTTCTGCTTCCATTTTCACTAATAAACAACATGACAGTAACCTCCTCAGTATCCTACAGTGGTCTATCACAGCTGGCCATGGCACAGAATATATCACCAACCAGGGAGGTAACACCACCCACACAATCCCCTTACTTCAAGATGTTGATACAAAAACTTTAAAAACAAGTCAATAACATTTTAAATCAGAGAAATGGGCTTCTGGAATGTTTTATAGAAGTGTTTAACTAAAAGTAAAGCATGAAAACTCGTTATTTTTATATTTTATTTCATTTTACATTTAAGTCATCATCACCTAACATCCTTTCAACTGATGGAATAAGAAAAGTGTCCAAAATGTCAAGGTAGACTTTGGCATTTATTGAAGATGTAATGACTGACAGCTCCCCGTGTCTTTACCTGTCATAACATTTTCATTCAGTCACTCTCAGTCCATGATTGCTTTTTTTTAGCCCACTGTAACTTTGATGTTTTCTGTTTGGGTGGTAATGGTTTAATTTTATTTCAATTCCATTTATTTCAGAAGATTTCTTACAGTTCTTTCCAAGACACTGACTGCAGTTTAAGCTCACATGTGTCTCATTTGTTTTGTTGTGCATTTTCTATTTTCAAGAAATATTGCTTTAAGTTTTCTATCTTGATGCTTTGTTGCCTTCGTTGCTCGAACAGTATGCTTCCCTTTTACAATCTGCCCATTTTATTTGTAATTGGACCAGATTTCTAGACACAGCTGAACGGGAACAGCCAACACCTTTGTCACATTTTGTGATAATTTACCTTCTTGAAGACACATACTCTTTCCCTGGTGAGTAAATTTAAAACCATAAATAAATACAAGCTTTGTGAAAACTTCCCACATCCACTGAATATAGTTCCCAAAAGTACAAACAGAGCTGAAAGACAAACACATTCAGAAAAACAATGAAACAGTGTTTCTCTCTGTTTACAGAATAAACATTTTCCCCAACAGTAGGGTTAATAACAGAAACAAAAGAATTAACAGCTATAATACCATGAAGAATTCTCCATTGCAAATCTACATGTTTTTTTTCATTAGAGGAGGCTTATACAAATATGTTCACTTAGGTTTGATGTTGAGTGCTAAGGAGAGATGAGTTCTCCATTCTGTGTCACTACATCCATTCAGCTTGTTTTGATTGAGAGTTTTTACCATCATTCTATAGATAATTAGATAATTTTTCCAGAGGCTCCTTTTAGGGAGAAACCTTTACTGTCCACCGAATCCAGCAGAGGACCAGAGCAGTTCTTCAAAACAGGAAACACTCTGATGGATGGGAAGGGGTCCAATTGGTTTGGTAACACAGCACTTTCATAATAATCAGTCAGCAGAAAACATTCTTGTTCACTAAGTTTGTGTCTCCAGTAGCTCAAAAGCTGACCAACAACTTAAATAGATTTTATTCCCAAACGAGAAGCAAGTTGAACAGTATTATCCAGTCGAGGTCCAGCCAGCTCTACCACTGTCCTCAGAAAATAGACTTTGGCAGAGTGTAGCAGTCTGGATAAGTTTGTTTTACCCCAAACAGGATAATCCAAAAGACTCCCAAACAACACCGGTTCCTGCAGCAGCCAGTGTAGAGAGTCAGCCTGCTGTTGTCTCTTTTTCCCTCAGCAGTGTCCACACAGATAAAATGCTCCTATAAAATGCCGGAAAACGAAGAGTGAAAGAGTGTCCAACCCCTCTCAAGGAGACTGGTTCCAGAGCCAGAGCCGTGCATTGAAGTGAGCCTGACTATTTCCAGCCGGAACCTCTCAACCTCACACACCAGCTCAGGCTCCTTCCCCACCAGAGAGGTGACATTCCACGTCCCAAGAGCCAGCTTCTGTAGCCGAGGATCAGACCGCCAAGGTCCCCACCTTCGGCCACCACCCATCCCACATTGCACCCGACCCCTTTGGCCCCTCCCATAGGTGGTGAGCCCATGTTTAGTTGGAGCATATATATTAAGAAAAACAAAATTCACATTCTCATATTTGGCCTTAACTTTCAGTAGAAAGAAACATGTTGTCATCCTCACAAAAGCTTTCACCAACAATTTCTTCAGTACTTTTTAGCCCTGAGTTGGCATCAGAACTATTCACAGACTGGTTATTATTCATATCACTGTCTGTTACATCGGCTTCTCTTGGATTATCCTTATCCTTATCATTGGAACGATCACAAATTTAAAAAATGTTGCAGCTCAGACTGTTCCTTTGCAGCAACAACAACAGGCTCACCAAGGCCCACGGCCCCATCGGAATCCGCACCAACAACAGCAGAACCACTGGCGGCATCACAGCCCGCTTCACTCACCGAAGTGCAGCCGCCAACGGTCCCAGCAGCCACAGGGGCAGCCAATGCCCGCCCATCCGACGTCATTGCCAGCACCCATCCATCGGCTGCATCAATCACCAACTGTGTATTCTTAACCTTTTCTGGGCAAGATCGAATTAAATGTCCTTCTGCACCACAAGCAAAGCACTTCATATTTCCAGAAGAGGCAAAAACCATGTAATTAAACCCATCTATAAGTTAAGCTCATTAGCAGTATCCTTGAGGATCATAAATACCTGCCTTCTGTGGCACACAACATGCTTGAGAAGCACAGATTTACAACACAAACACACCATCTTTATGGGTGAAACTAACTGTGAGAAATCCTTGAGATCATTTTTAATAAACGGGGGAGCATTGGAGATAATAATTTTTTTAGCTGGACTTCCCAGTGGGAGAACCGGCGTAAAAGTGTCATGAATGACAACACCCCTTTCTACCAAATTATTGGCTTTAGATGTACTATCAAGAAAAATAACAATTGCTCCATTCGTACCAGAAGCAGATTTAATGCTATTACAACCTACCACTCCTACAGATAAAGCAGCCTCCTCTACTGAACAAATCACTGTCTGTATGACAGCACGCTGACGTGTCAGCTTGTCAAAATCCACGCCACCTTCGACAACTTGCATAATGCCAAAAGCCAAACCACTCACTCTGACACACCCTTCTCTAGCTCCATTCACTCCGCCATTCACTCCGAGAGAGAGAGAGAGAGAGAGAGAGAGAGACAGAGAGAGAGAGAGAGAGAGAGAGAGAGAGAGGTAATGGTTGTTTGTCTCTATGTGGCCTTGTGATGGACTTGTGACCTGTCCAGGGTGTCAGGGTGAATGGAGAAGCGGGTAATGAAATTTGATTGATGGATGAATATATATATATATATAT
Source organism: Kryptolebias marmoratus (assembly GCF_001649575.2). Taxonomy (NCBI): domain Eukaryota; kingdom Metazoa; phylum Chordata; class Actinopteri; order Cyprinodontiformes; family Rivulidae; genus Kryptolebias; species Kryptolebias marmoratus. Next base: position 3,844,462 of record NC_051443.1, read on the forward strand.
ATATATATGTTTATATATATCCACAATGTTTTGCATTCATGGTTTATTTTTCCCTGCTCTATGATAACATACATTTTGCAGTAATTGTTGTGTTTTTGTTTCTTCAGCTAATATTCTTCAGTCACATATGGCTGATAGACAGTGTCCAGCCACAACATCCCCAGGTGTTCCCTATCTTCGCTGCCATCGCAGGGCCAGTGAGGCCAGCATAGCCAGCCAGGCATCAGGCTTAGCTGACTCTTACACAGCTACCAACATTACCTCAAGTAAGACAACTCTGACCTCTTCAGAATGATCCCAGTTTTTGAGTTAAAATTGAGAGTTTGTGTGTTCATTCTAATTTCCTCCCTCCAAACACCTTCAAATGTGAAGTGAGCCACAGTAAATGGCCCTGCCTGCTGTCACAGCTGCCTCTACCTTACAGTAGGTTCACTTGTCGGAGCCCAAGCTCCTGCAGCAAAACCCATCGGGTGTTCCCCAGACAGGAGTCTGAGCACAGCTCAGACATTAGCTCTGACATGACCTTTGACCTCACTAATGTCACATCTGACATCACAGACATCAGCTTGGTGCCCAAGTCATCTGTGCTGCTGAAGAACAGAGTGCAAGGTACCATGAGAGTTGTTGTAAGAGTGCATGAGTAAAGGATTCTAGGACCTGTCCTCATGCCCTGTGCTGTGTTCCTTCTCTTCTGTCCTCTCTCAGATAGTCCTCCTCAGTTGTCGTGTTTTGAAAATTTACATAGGAGATCCAGACTCTTTCTTGCACAACTCCTAAACCTGGTCTCAAATTTGAACCATAAAAACAAACAAAGTAAAAAAATAGCACAAATCCTGTCTAGAGACTGAAGTGTGTGCTTTAAACCTGTGTACAAATGTTATTCATAGAGCCTCTTAGTTTAATCCTTGCTGCACTTTTGACCAATTGATTCTGAGCTTTTCATCTCTTACTGAGGAAGAAAAACAAAAAACAAAAAATTAAAAATCAACAAAGATCCTGCAAACTGATTGTTTTTGTTTTCTCCTTCATTTCCATAGTTGCCTCTCGGTTATGGGGCATTAAGAGGATGGACTACGCTCTGTACTGTCCTGATGCTCTGACAGCATTTCCAACTGTGGCTCTGCCTCATCTCTTCCACGCCTCGTACTGGGAGTCCACAGACGTTGTCTCATTCCTGCTCAGACAGGTTTGTAAATTAAACTGTTGCTAAGTTGCTAACCAGTTGCTTTTGTTCCATTATGTAACAATTAAGCCAATTAATAATGGTAAATAAATTTAATTATTGCCTGCTGCTGAAGTCAAAAGAGCAATAATGGTTTGCCAATGTCTGTGTATGTGTTTGTTGTTTTGTCAGCTTAAAACTACTGGAGGTGTTTTAATGAAACTTTCAGAAAGTAGTCATTCATATTTTGGAGTCAACCTAATTCAAGATGGTCGCTACAGCTAATTGACCTTAGCAAACTTATAAATGGCGATAACTCAATCAGATTTATGGATATTAAGGTGGAATTTTGTGGTAGAAGCTGAGAGTCATCCTCAACACATACTCTGAGTGCTAACACATTTTGCAAAATATCACAAAACAGCTATAGCTATAGCTCCATCCCTCTTATCATCTTATCAGCTTCTAGAATTGCGCTGCTCAAGGTGGCTGCATGTTGGCGTAGCTCTGTTACGCTCATTCTGAGATATTGCTTCTGAAAATTTTAAGTCCTATTTTTTCCAGTTGTAAATCACTTTTTTGGATGATTATTTCCTCTGGTATCAGATGCTGCACAGCTACAAGGATTTGAGTTGTCTTGAAAAACCTTTTGATAATAATTCGGTGACAATATTATATCCACTTGTTGTTATATTCAGTGTATCTAAAGACAGCAAACCAGCTTTAACTCCACCTTCTACGAAAAGTAGCCACCAGGCCTGTTAAAAATTCTTACGAGTCCAAGAAAAACACATACTGGCTACAACTCCAAATTTAACTAGCTGATCAAACTATCTGGATGTATACTGTGATTTGTTTTAATAGTCTAAAGATTCTGATATGGAAACCAAACACCCTTTTGTAGAAACAATTCTGCCCAGTCATCGCATACAAAAAAATTCTGATTGGGTCTTTTTTTTTTCCAAATCAAAACTACCTCCAATACTCTGCTTGGACTGAAATCACAGTAGCATCTTTATAAATAGCAAGCTATGAATTATTTTAATTTATTTTGTAAAATTGGTTGAAGTCATTTTTATTTTAACTTATTTTAAAATAATATTTATCAATATCATTGAATCTCTAAGGCCCTGACTGTTTGCTGTGGCAAAACACAAATTGTTGCTTTGCCATCCTTTCTTTGTGTTGCAGCATTCTCTTCCTACAGTATCCCACAAAGGAAAAGACAAAGCCTTAATCTAGAGCTGCCTTTTCATATTTTTGAATACTTTCTCTTACATTTCTCACATGCATTAGGAGGATTGTGTGTTTGAGATGTCTACAGCTACGTATTAGACATTTACTTCTTAGATATTTAGTTTAAAAATGCAGCTGGAATTACAGCTAATGAATTAAGCTATGCTAGTAATGTAGTGTAACCATTTTCAGCTACAGTACATATTGCAATAAGATCTGCTACTGAAATCCTTTCTAGAGAATTTATCACTTTTACGTTTGTCACATCTCTGGCTTTTGTATACTTGTGGAATAACAGCACCTAAGCACAAAGCAGGGTTATAATTCAAATGTTCTTACTTATTTTCTTTAATGTAACTGTCTTTTGGCTTCTTTAGGTAATGAGACATGAGAACTCCAGTATTTTGGAGCTGGATGGCGAAGAGGTTTCTGAATTCACTCCATCCAAACCTCGAGAGAAGTGGCTTCGCAAAAGGACTCATGTCAAAATTCGGGTGAGATGTCTGTGTTTAAATTGATTTTCACCAAGTGATGTTATGAAAGGAGAAAAAAGGTAGAGACTGAAAAATTTAGACATAATAATGTTGATTTTAGCTCACATAACTTTATACATAAAACCCCCAAAACTTCTGTCGGAATAATTATTTCTGTACTAACTGTAGCTTCTTCCACATATCTTTAATTTACAATTGTTCACCACGCAATTAATATAGTCAAAACAGAAAGCTAATAGTTAGAAGAGATGTTCTTGGATATAACTTTTGTCCTTTAATTATTTATTGATTGATTTACAACATAGCATGTATATGAAATAAGCTTCTGCAGATTCTCAGTTATGCAGGACATGGTAAAAAAAAGTAAAAAAAAAAAATACAAAGACAACTGGACTTCTAGTCTGTAGTTGAAGACATTTCACTTCTCATCAAAGAAGCTTTATCAGTTCAAAAAAGCAGAGTATGGAGTTCAAGCTTTTATATGGAGATAATATGTAAGCTACATTCACATGCAGATTACACTCACTATCCTCACATTAGAGGCTTGTCAGGGTCTTTGTTTGCCTGGCTCACAAATAGGCCACTTTGTTCACATGAGCCAGGCATACAAAGACCCTAACAAGCCTCTAATGTGAAAACAGCTCATTAACCACTGGACACTTTAATGACACTATCAGAAAATAAGTATTAGACATACACCTACAACTGATTAACTTTTGGAGTCAACCTAATTCAAGATGGCCACCACAGCACACTGATGATAACCCTGTCAATTGTTCAGATGTTGAGGTAAAATTTAGTATGGAAGTTGAAAGTCATCTCCACCACATACTTTGAGCACTACACATTCTGTGATGTCTTTGCCTAAAACTTTGGCATTTGCTTTTAGAGTAAACCCTGTTTGTCTGTTAACAAAATATTTCATGAACAATTGGGTAGATTTTAATGAAACTCACAGAAGGTGATCACTGGAGGTACATCTACAATTATTTAACATTTGGAATAAATGCCATTCAAGATGGCCACCGCTGCTAAGTTTTACAAATATTGCTTTAAAATGTGATGTGGTAGTAGCTGACAATAAAACACAACATATACGCTGAGTGTTATCAGATTAGGCATGCTCCTGCAAAATCACATGTGATTGAGCATGATGTCATTTCTCAACATAAGAAGATCTTAATTTAAAACTCTGGCACAAAAGGCAGCAGGTAATATGCATTTTTTTAAAAGAATGCTAGCCCTATAATCTTTTTGGAATTGTGACAGTCAGATCAGCTTATTTATCACTCTTTGGGAAGACTGATTATATTTTTGTTTCCCTTAGAATGTGACAGCCAACCATCGTGTGAATGATACTGTGTTCACGGAGGATGGATTGCAGGCAGTGACAGGACGATTCATGTATGGCCCTTTGGACATGGTCACTCTCACTGGAGAGAAGGTGCAGATTGAACAATTATAGTATATAATCATTAATCACACAATGAATGAAATATTCAGACTTATCATTTTTTCTGCAGATTGACATTCACATCATGACCCAGCCTCCCTCTGGAGAGTGGGTTCACTTTAACACAGAGCTTACAAACAGCAGTGGACGTGTCTCTTACGTGATCCCGGAGAGAAAAAGGCTGGGTATCGGGGTGTATCCGGTCAAAATGGTTGTCAGGTTTGCCGTCTTCAAAACCCCATCCCCTCTCCTCCAAAGCAAGCACCTGTTAGTGAATTTAAATGATCTTTTTTGTAATCTCTGCTGCTTTCACCTCGTCTTTTCTGCAACAGAGGTGACCATACGTTTGCTGACAGTTATCTTACGATTGTACCAAAAGGGACAGAGTTTGTGGTTTTCAGTATTGATGGATCATTTGCTGCCAGTGTGTCCATAATGGGAAGTGACCCCAAAGTTCGAGCCGGAGCTGTGGATGTGGTGAGGTAAGAAAAACACAAGTACATTATATTCAGTTGATTTCAGTTTAGTTTATTATATACATGGTGTCAATTCACAATAAAAATCATGTCAGGGACTTGTACAAAAAAAATAGGTCTATGTCATGAATCCAATCGCAAAACATCCAGATTCAAATCCAGTTAGTCAGTTCAAATGAATTATAAAACAGTATATTTACATTCAATATATTTCAATTTACTAATTTTTAAAAAGTTGTTTATTTAATGAAGCCAGTAGACTGCAATGAATTCTCACTTTGGCACAATTCAGATCCAGGTTCAAATCCAATTACAATCAAGTCAATCCTTATTTTAATATATTGCATTCACATACAGTACATTATGAAACACCAATTAGTAAAAGTTGCACTAAAGCTTCACTACATCACAATCTTCCATCTTGAGCAGCACGAAGGCGACAGTGGAAAGGAAGATTGCAGGAGGTTTCTTCCTTTTAACAGGAAGAAATGAGTGAACATCTGCCTCAACCAGCTGAGGTTTCAGAGAACATAAAAGAGACCCAAAGAAGTACTGCTCCAACTGTAGTTTCAATGGAAAGAAAAATACAGGTTAATGGCACCAATAACTGCATGTGTAACCATGAAGAGAGTGAGGAAAGGCAGCAGAGTGAAAAAATGTACGCATGCACTCCAGCAGTCTAAACCTATAGCAGCATAACAAAGTGTTAGCTCAGGAAACCCAAATCATTTCCTTCTTCTGTAGCTTGTTGACCACCACAGTGTCTGGTTAGTTAGCCATCCCCTGTTTGTCAGTCTGGATCTGTTAGTCCCACTGCATCTTAGCTCTGGCTTTTTTCACTATCCTTGGTGATGCATTATCCCCCAAATTCAAAGAGTGGGTCCAACAGATCCCAGGAACAACCTCAAAGATCTCTGTCCAGAAGAGGACAATCCTAGGAACAGCTAAGACACTGTGCAGAATCTTCAAGCTCCTAGGCCTTTTGCTAGAGGACCCAAGCTTGAAGTAAACCACCCATGTAGAAAAACGGGCAGGGTTTCAGAAAAATGGGGGGGGTTTCAGCTTTTAGGCATGCCTAAAAACTGAAACTCATGCAGATGTGATGAAGATGACTGGCTGAGATTCAAACTGGGCATCAGAATCGGGAAGAAATTAGGTTTAAGTCACTTTGAATGTGGTGTGGTCGTTGGTGCCAGTTTGACTGGTCTGAGTATTTCAGAAACTGCTGACCTACTGGGGTTTTTACACACAGCCATTTCTCAAGTGTAAAAGGGAATAGTCTATAACAGAGAAAATATTCAGTAAGTGGCAGTTGAGTGGTCAAAAAACCTTGAATGAGCAGACTGGCTTGAGATGACAGAAAGGCAATCGTAGCTCTAATAATCACTTGTTACAAACAATGGTTTGTAAAATACCATCTCTGAACACACAACGTATCTAACCTTGAAGCAGATGGGTTACAGCAACAGAAGACCACACCGGGTGCCACTCCGGTCACCTCGATGAGGCCACAAGGAAAGGAGCCACAGCTTAATACCTCCAACGAATAAGGCAAGTCCTGAGAAGCAAGAACAAGATCCGTGCGATAAACAGCTATGCCTTACCAGTAATCAGATACCCTGCAGGAATAATTACTTGGCCAAAGGAAGAAATGAAGACCACAGATGTTAAGACTCGAAAGCTACTAACCATGCATGGAGGGTTCCACCCCAAATCCAGCATCCTGAGACTGTACACAAGC
>NC_051443.1:3851923-3863437 GCF_001649575.2 Kryptolebias marmoratus
TCAGACATCTCAGTCCAGAAATGTGCAGTTCTAGGCACAGCCAAGATACTGCGCAGAACCCTCAAGCTCCCAGGCCTCTGGTAGAGGACCCGAGCTCAGAGGATGAAACAAAGACCACCCGCGGAGGGTGAGAAGGGAATTTTATTTTTTTACATACATACACACACACACACACACTTATTATGTAAGTCTATGCACCACTCAGTAGTTGAACTTTCTTATTTCATGTTTGTGCATGAAAGCACTGTTGACTCTGTTCAAAAAGGCTGAAGTTACTAAAGTGAAGATTTATGGTTTTAATAAAAATGCAGCTAACTGAGCATGAAAGTGGATATTACAATATATATTATTATATTTTTATAATATATTATACTTCCCTATCTGACATTACCACTTACTAATTGTTTTGATTTATCATTTTTGTTGTGTTGGCATACTATGATATTTGATTCTACTATCTCAGGTTCAAACTACAAATATTTTTATTCAATAAATTTGAGTACTTGAACATGCTTGTTGATTTGGGTCACGGATTGTCTTTAATCAATCAATCAATTTTATTTCTAAAGCACTCTTCATACTAAAGCAGCTCAAAGTGCTATACAAAATAATAAACAAACCCACAGAATAAAAACAAACTACAAATAATACCCTTCCCTCCCCACATGGAAAACACACAACTGTATGAAAATTTATAGACTAAGCAAAAAATAACTGAATTCAGGAAATACAGTTAAAAAGACAGGTCTTGAGCCTGCTCTTAAAAACAACATTTTTTGCGGCCCTCAAATTCTCTGGAAGACCATTCCACAGACGAAGGCCATGATTCTGGAAGGAAGCCTCCCCGAATGTGTATGTTCTAACTCTTATTAGTCTAGAGCCAGAGGACCTTAGGGTCCACAAGGGTTCATAAGGTAATAGTAACTCTGCCAGATAAGATGGCGCAAGACCATTGAGACATTTAAAAACCACTGAAAGAATCGTAAAATCAATCCTGAGATGTACAGGAAGCCAATGCAATGATTTTAAAACAGGTGTAATATGAGCCTGCCTTCTGTTCTTAGTTAGCGTACAAGCAATAGAGTTTTGTAACAGCTGAAGGCTGGACAGATTTTTCTAGTCCAGAAAGCAGGGCATTACAGTAGAAATGAAAGCGTGCATCAAAGTCTCAGTATTGGCAAGAGAAAGAAGAGGCCGAACTCTGGCTATATTTTTTAGATGGTAAAATCCTGTGTCAACTATATGCCTAATATGTGGAATAAAAGTGAGCTCAGAGTCAAAAAGAATCCCCAGGCTTCTAATTTGTCTAGAAGGATTAAAAGACAAAGTTTGTCATTTCAGAATTATATTTTCTTTCTGATCCTCTGGTCCAATGATTAAAACTTCCATTTTGTATTGGTTGAGCTGTAGAAAGTTCTGTGCCATCCAGCTCTTTATGTCTGAAATGCAATTAGAAAGTTTAACGATTGGCAGGAGGTTATCACAAGACAATGAGATGTGTACTGTAGCTTTGTGTCATCAGCACAACTGTGGAAACTTATTCCATGGCTCCTGATGACTCCACCAAGTGGCAACATATACAAATTAAAAAGTATGGGGCCTAAAACGGAGCCTTGGGGGACGCCATAATTAGCGTCATAAATCTGCAAAGAACATACTTACCATAAAGATTCTATCTGCGAGATAGGATCTGAACCACTGAAGAACAGTACCAGAAAGTCCAACCAGGTGTTGTACTATATTTAAAAAAAATTGATGATCTACTGTATCAAAAGTGCACTCAGATCCAATAGCACAAGGACTGAAAGCTTGTGTGAATCCAAATTACACCTTAAATCATTTACAATTTTTAGTAGGCCTGTTTCTGTACTGTGGTTCGCCCTGGAACTAAATTGATACTTTTCCAAAATACCAGCATCATTGAAAAAAGTATTGATTGTATTAATTGAATAAAAACAAGCTTTTCTAAATTTTTGCTTAAGAATGGTAAGTTGAATACATATAATTATTAAAAACACTAGGATCTAGATTATTCTTCTTCAGAAGGGCCTTCACCACAGCCACTCTAGGAGTGATGGTGGGTCCTGAAGCCAGACCAAGTGAAACCCACTGATCTACACTATGGTGTATCTTTTTTCTAAAATCTCACTAGTACCAATCAGACACAAATAATGTTACTTCACATTTTTTCACAAATATGGAGATGAGTAAGTGCGCATCTTCACTATTTACCACCAATATTTTTTGTGACAACTTAAATCAAGAAGAGGGAGGCACTTGACACAAAACTGCCTGTTGTGTTTGCCAGGACAGGATGTAACAACTTGTATGAATCTGACAGTAAGACAACTCAGAGAGCTGAGTTGAAACCCACTACTTAGTTGCATCACACGTGCTGATGTCAATGTTGAACTTTTCTAGTACTTTTTTGGAATCTCAACTGTTTATAGTTCAACTGAGCTTGTACTGTGATTATTCTCATACTGTAGTACAACAGACCTGTGCTTTCCACAGGGATAGCTGCAACTCCTCTGAACACACTACTTCCTCCTGGCTCTGCTTCTAATGGCACATAAAATCTGTTATAACCTTTTAGCCCAAAGCAGCCTTTGTTAGAAAGACTTCTGATTGAGTCAAATCAGATTTATTTATTTTGCCAAATCATTCAGTTATCTCTGGACAACTTTTATGCAAACCAGAACTAGACCTTATATAGTAAAACATATTTTATCACAATATTTACTCTCTGATCATTCCTACCTGCCCACTTTGAAATTATGGTTTTGTGGCTGCTGTTTGGTTCTAGATTTTCATTTTCACTAGCTGCAAACTGCACTGTTGGCTGCTACTGAAGGGCTGCAGGATCACAAAGTGTCTTGTTAAGGCAACAATCTATTTACAAAGCACTTATTCATATCATACAGACTGTTATAATTATAATATCATGTTTAAAAATAGTGTGATCAATTGTATCAAATGCAGCACTGAGCTCTAACAGGACAAGTATGGACACAAGTCCACTCTCTGAGGACAGGACAATATCATTAGTAACTTTCACCAATGCTGTTTCTGTGCTATGATGAATCTTGACTGAAACTCTTAGAAAAGTTTTTTTCTGTCCAGATGTTCACACAATTGATTTACAACAGTTTTCTCCAGAACTTTTTAGAAGGATTGGAGAATGCAAATTGATCTATCATTGGCCAGAGCTCCTGAATCAAGATCAGGTTTCTTAAGTAAAGGTTTAATTACAGTAACCTTAAAGGCCTGCAGTACATTGCAGTATGTGCATATATAGTAACATCTACAGAATAATTGTTGAATTTGCAGATTGTCCTCACAAACAAACATTTTGCTCTTTAATTCAGGTTCTGGCAGGACTTGGGCTACCTGATTGTGTATGTCACTGGTCGTCCTGACATGCAGAAGCAGCGTGTGGTGGCCTGGCTCTCCCAGCATAATTTTCCTCATGGCATCGTGTCCTTTTGTGACGGACTGGTTCACGACCCGCTCAGACACAAGGCCAATTTCCTAAAAGCCCTCATCAGTGAGGTAACAGCTGTATTTTTTTTATTTATTCAATCAATCAATCAATCAATCAATCAATCAATCAATCAATCAATCAATCAATCAATCAATCAAATTTTATTTGTATAGCACATTTCAGCAGCAAGGCATTTCAAGTGTCATGCACCATAATACGGTGCCCGGCCTTCATAGACTTACAAGACACTATACATACATCTACAAGAAATGTCAAGAAGGCCACCGTAACAAGCTTCACAAACATTATAAAACATTTACAATTAAGTTCCGTTACAAAAAGAATGTACTTTTGAGGATACAAAATTCTGTCTTTGTTCGTTCATCAGTTTGAAACACGTCTTTCATCTGAATGTAAGTTCTAAGTTTGGGTTTCCTGCAAATGTCCTGCCACCACTGATCTTTATACATCTTGAACATACATTGTTTAACTTTAATACAATCACAAAATAAATTATTCCTATAAATATTATTTAAATCACAAAAAAAAAATAAATAAAAAAAAATTGCAACCTCTGTAGACCAAGGATAACTATGAGCTTGATCCTAATTAAAAATCTTCTTGGTCAATCTTTGTTCTGGCATATGAACAAGAGGATTCCACAACCTCAACATTTCACATCTTTGTTTTATCAAACAAGGCTCCCAACCCATACCTCCCTCTACGGCACGCTTTGCTGCAAACCTATGCACCCCCAGAAAACATCTCATTGCTTGATAAAGTACAGCATTACTACTGGGTGCCTCTTGAAAACCCCACACCCCAGCAGCATACAAGAGAACAGGGCATACCACAGAATCAATCAATTTTGAAAAAAATTAAGAAACTAAAATCAGGACATAATTTCAATTTGTGACATTCAGACCCCAAAGCTCTTTCTGCTGAGTCTGAAAAAACTTTTATTACCTCAGTAAAATACATATTTTCATTAAAGTAAAAAAACAATATATTTACATATGTATAAAAATGTAATGGGCATTGCTCCAAATTTAAAAGAATAATCCGATTGTTGTAACTGTTTTCCTCTAAAATGCAGAAAATGAGTTTTATCACGATTACCTATCAGTCTCCATTTGCTACATCATAAACTCAAAATATCTAATATTTTCTGTAACTTAACTTCTGTTTCCGCAATCAAAACCAGATGATCAGCATATAACAAAATATTTAGATTCTAACCATCAACACAAATACCTAAATTAGCTTGCCTAATTTCTGCAGCCAAATCATTGATATACAGAGCAAATAATGTTGGTAAGAGTACATCGCCCTGTTTTACTCCAAAAGGAATAGAAAACCAGTCAGACAATTATTTACCTGTAAACTTGAGGGCGAATCGTTATAAAGCAATTTAATTGCATTATAAAAATTTCCAGTAATATAAATTTTTAATAATTTATATTGTAGAAGATCTATATTAATAAAATCAAAAGCTTTCAGAAAATCAACAAAACAAACAAAGGTACTTTCTTCTTCATATAACCATGCTCTCACTACTGATGAGAACAAATATGATCAATACAAGCTCGACTCTTTTTAAAACCATTCTGCTCATCCACCAATACATCGTAAGTTTCTAAAAAATTAACAAAGCTGTAATTCAGTATTCCCAAGTAGATTTTGTACACTGTACTCAAACTGATACCTCTGTAGTTAAGTGGAACACGTGGATTAACTTTTGTAGATTTAGAAATTAGTTTGATTATTGATTTTTTTTCCACACTAGATTAAGGATTTAAGGAAGCATTTTTGAAATAAAAAAGTTTGCCAGATTTGGATTTTTCACAACCTCATTTGGAAGTTCATCTATTCCCACTGCTTTATTAGTCTTCGTTTCATCAAGCACTATCTGCACCTCCTACTGAGTAATCTCCACATTTAACATAACTGTGTTACTGATCCCCACTTCAAGTTTATACTTAATTTTACAAATCTCATTCACAGATTGATCATTAAACAAAGAAGAAATACTACAAGCATATAAACAACTATAATCCGCTAACCACTTCTTCAGTACCTGGGGTCTAATTTATTAAACTGGCGTAAGTACAAAACAGGGCCTGAAACTTGCGTACGTCACTTTCCAGGCAAAGTTTGTGATCTATAAAACACAAACTTTGTGAAAATGTGCGGTCTCTCACACCAACTCTGAGCCATGCGTTCCATATATGCTTGTTTTGGAGATGGGAAACTGGCGACACAGATGGTGAAGTGAGGAATTGAAGCCACACTGCATCGTGATTCCTCTCAGATACTTAATTTCACTCCAGAATCAAACTTTAATCTTAGATCAACTTTATCCTAAGCTTTAAAAACAGCAGTATGATTTATGCTTCTGCTGGTGAGCCATAGGTTTTTTCCCCATCACATTCCTCTCCCTGGATAATCACCAGGGTGATGTGTACCACAGATTCACACACGAGGGGCAGTGGCTCCTAACCCCTTTCCAAACCCTCAGAGCGCAGAGGAGGCTCACTTTAATACCTCTCACACCTGTGCGTGCTCCCTCGCGGGGGCCTGCCCGACCAGTTTTTGGCAGACCATCACTTTTCAGCACGACACCGGCCATCCTTCTTTCAAAAGGTGTCAGTTCAGGTACACCTTTACTCCTACCTGTAGCTGACATGCTCTGGCGGTGGCCAGTTAGTCGCGTTTTTGCCTCCACCCTCAAATCTGACCACTGTTTCCTTCACCTCGGCCATGTTCCTCTCTGTCCCACTCATTGAATTAACAGAGGGAACGACGTGTTGCCACTCACAATGCTTCCTTTTATTAGTAACGCCACTACTGTCGCTCCCAAAATAATATTTTTCTGTTGCCATTGGTAACCATGAAACAGCATTGACCAACTGGCTCATTTAAACACACCTTCACATTCATGAGGTGCTTTGCATCGACCATTTATGGTTGAATGTGGGCGTGTGGAGGGCAGAACCTGAGGTGGGACCTTGTGCACAAACTTTTAGGTACAGGTGTGATTTAGAAAGGGAAGTTGCTTGCTGGTGTGCGTGCGCATGGTTTTATAAATCTGATTTTTTTTTGCGTATGCCATTTTTGCCTTTTGGCCGTACACACACTTTTAGTATGAATCCTACACAATCTTTTATAAATGAGACCCCAGGTCAGTCTCAAAACAAGACTCCCCGTTTTCCCTGATAATCTGCCTTGGAATCATTTTATTTTTGTGAGGCCCAAGTTTATACATTTCCATCCAAAACTGCTGTGGATTATTAAACTGTACCAATTCTAGCATTAGAGCCTGTCCTCATTGGAATCGACTCTTAAAATATTTCAGTTTTCTATCAAATCAATGTTGGTAATATTTAAATTACTTTCTTGAACTCTGTCTTTTACTGATATCTCTACACTTTAAAAACTGTCTCTCGGCTAAATATAAATCAGACTATAATTGACTCAACTCATCATTTCAATAAGGTTGTTTAACTCTATAAGATTTTCTCACAATACGTTTTTTAACCATGCCATGTGCATTCATTTCCTTATACACTACATGACACAACTAACTATAACAACGGTCAATGTTGTGTTACATATATTCTTCTTTCTCCAACATCTCTAATTTCCAGAAGGGAATTTTGACACATTTTAGATGACAAAAAATCAACTTGAACATTTCTAATTAGTCTTTTTACTCCTTGCTGAAAGCATGTGTTTCTAGTTTTCTGAAAATGACAAGATTCTCCTATTTGGGGTCTTAAACTTAATATTGAGTGAACAGGGAGTCTGTTACCACCGTCAATCATGGCCTTAAATTCAAAATCCATCATTTCTTTTAACTCAAAAAGGATGTAAACCTTCAACTCAATACAAGATTTAACATTATTATATGAAGGTACAATATAATCCACCACTGCTTTACCCCTTACAGAAAAAGAAGTAAAAGTATCAAATTACAGATTTAATCTTCCATTTAGGACACAGCATTTAGCTTCTTTTAGAAAATCAATAAATGCTTCACCATGTTTATTTGAACTCACATCAAAAGTAATTTTTGAGGGTGAACTGAATCAATAAAGTCTTTTATATCTGAAATACAACTGTTGAAATCCCTACAAATATAAAAAGGGTCAACCTTAACGAAATAAATTAAAGCCAACAAGTGATTTAAAAATAAATCCACCTTTCGACCCCATACTGAAGTTTGTGGGGACAGGTAACAAAAATAACCATAAATTAATAACGTGACAAATGGTGCTCACAAGATAATCAGAGAATACCGTCATAAAATTTATCCACAAGCTTAACAGTAAATTAATCAAAAATAGAATTTTTAATACAAATACCAACACCCCCCGAAGCTTTGACCACTTTTCTATGCACCAAACGATTATGCTCAAACAAAGAATAACTTTCAAATTTAATTAGGTCACCAGATAAGTCTGTGTCATTTAAACAAATAAAATCAGACTCCAGGGAGAGTAACAAAAACTTTCTCAACAAACAGTTTGACAATGTGTATCCATTCACATTCCAATGAACCAACAAAAAATCAGAGTTTATAGACTGGGCAGAACACCTTCAGGTCTCACCTTTCTGTGATGCATTAACTTGGGGGGGGAGCGCCTCACCAGCTGCCTGTTCCCTGCGAGGTAAGAGTCTTTCCCCACTGGGCTTTCTCTGAGGAGAGTCCTGAAATTATAATTCAACAGTCATTCCACATGTGATTTTTCAGAAGAAATATAAACCCTCTGGGATTGATTTGAGTCCTTTAATTACGCCTTTCTCCGAAGGACAGCCACTTTAGCCTGGACTGATTGTAATTCCACTTTAACCATTCCCGGCCTAAATCCAACCGCTCAGCTCCGCTCCACTGCAACAGGTTCTGGGACAGGAACACATCCCAAGCCGCTCAGAAACAAGTCTTTTACTGAAACTCTCCTGTTCGTCATGTGGCAACCCCCTGATCACAAAAGAAACGTCTTCTTCAAACAGCTTCCTCTGGGTGACTTTTCCAACAATTTTCTTCTTAATTTCTTCCATCCTAGAGATCATAATGTCGACTTCCAAATCCAAATTATACTGCAACTCTTTTGCAGTTTTTTCCAACTCCTTCAGAGCATCTTGAGTTTCCGAAATGAGCTTTTCCAACATCTCCCGTAAACTGTCAAATTTACTGCTCATTCATGATTCTATTGAACTTTGCAATTGATCTATTTTTGCATTAAGCAACTTCAGCTCATTCATTATAGAGATGTTGCAGCTGTTAGTGTCAGGATCCTTTTGTTTCTGATGTCTAAAATTGTCAGCCATGCTGATGGAAAAACTAGAAAAGTTTTGCAACCAAATGTAAGACTAAGGTAACTTAACCAAGAATTTCCTTGAACTAGAAATTTAAAGATTTATATCGAGGCTTTAGCTTAGAAAAACTTTCACATGAAACACTCATGCGGCCATCTTGTTTCAGTCTTTATAAATGTATTTGTTCTTTTAGGCTCATATGAGGATATTTGCAGCCTACGGCTCCAATAAGGACATCTCTATATACACGTCTATTGGCCTGCCTCCCTCGCAGATCTACATCGTGGGACGGCTCACAAAGAAGATGCAGCACCAGTGTCAGGTATGGAAGAAATCTTGAAAGCAGAGGCACCTCAATTCATCTGTGCAGATTTCCTACAATTGACTGTTCGAGAAAATCAGAGTTTTGTGAAGTTTATTGTAGATATATATTTATAAATAAAACATCTTGTAAAAAAAATTAGTGGTTTGGCAAATTTGATCAACATTTAGAAATCATTCACATAAAAATATATTAATTTGATGCTGAAAAAGCTGCATTTTAAAAGTATTTTTTAAGAGTAAAGCTAATGACAAATTGTATTATTAAGCTGCAAAAGTTGAAACTCCTCTTCATGTAGCTTTCTAATAACTCAGTTGGAGGACATTTCATTCTTGAGAATTAAATTTCACACAAAAAAATGGTTACAGAGTAATTATTTGATATGCCATGGAGTGTCATGAAGCACAGATAAACAACAGAAGAACGTTTAAAAGTAGACAGAATCCACTGATGTTACAGTGCTTTGAAAAAGTCTTCATACTTCTTGAACTTTTCCACATTTTGTTACTATACTACAGTGTCCCAGAGGGGTCAACAAAATGCAAAAGCATTTAATCCAAAAGGTCACAACACCACACCAAAAGCTACAACACACATGGCATCACATTTATTGTTGTGAATCAGGTGAAAAATAAAAGTACAATACAACATAACTTTTTATTATTACCTTGTTGTAATGACCTGCCACTTAAGATTTTTTTTCCAGTTGCTTAGATTTTTTCTGTCTCTGCTTCTGAAAGAGTTGTCCATAAAAACAAATAAAACTAACATTCAGCATTAGCTTCTTTTTCCTGTTGTACTTAACCGTATTAAACCATGACTCAGGAATATGTTATGCCTCTAGTAACTAGTCCACCTGTGTGTAATTTAGTCTCAATATAAATCCAGCTGTTCTGTGAAGACAGATTTGTTACAGAACATTAATGATCAAACAGGATTATGAAGACCAAGGAACACACTGACAGGTCAGGGATAAAGTTGTTAATAAGGTTAAAGCAGGGTTAGGTTATAAAACAATATTCCAAGCTTTGAACATGAACTGAAGTCACCATTCTAGTGGATATATATATATATATATTTTAATTGGTCAATAGTTGTGCATACCTCAAATTTGTAATCTTTTAAATAAGATAAATCATGCAGAAAACTTGTGTTGTATAGCCTATATGTCATGGGAATGTGAAGAAATGCAGATGATTAGAGGAATGATGGAAATCAATGAAATGCGAATATGGAAAGTTTGCTTATGGAAAAAACTGAAGACGTTCCACCAGGAGGGAATGAGTGGAGTCCGGGAGGCGAGTTCAGCCAAAGAGTCTGGTTCAGATCTGTGTTGTTGGATCCACCAGATGGGAGGAAAAACAAACTTGATACAATAAGAGGCGAGTCTGGAACTGAGCTAGAGCGTCTTACACTGAATGTGGCAGGAGCACGGTGGATGACGTGCAGGATACGGTCAAGGAGCAACACGAGGAAGAGAAGCCAGAAGCCGTCAGCCAGGAACTGAAACCAGAACGGTTATCTTGAACTCTTGCAGGTGATTCAGAAACCAGGAAGTACAGCTGGAACGGGACCCAGAGCAAAGAAAAAAAAACCTGAAGAGGAAACTGCAAGGTAAGCCAACAATTCTACTAGGAAACAAGAAACAAGTCAAACGTCAAAGGGCTAGAGTTTACCTCGTCAGTTAACAATCAGGCAAAGAGCAACTGGCAGCAGGCTTCTCTTATACCCCTCTGCTGATGAGGCTAGATAAGGAACACCTGTTGCTCCATCCAGCCACCATGCACTGACACCATCTGGAGTCTGATAATGCAGCAGAACCGACAATATCTTCTCTAAAAGAATACAATTTTAAAGTTACAACTTCATCAACTTACAAACACAAAGTTCAAATTCACAGATGTGGTTTATTCTTTATAAATACAAAATACTATGACTGTTTGCAAATACAAATTTGTTTCTTTGAGAAAATGAATTTACATCCGTTATCTGATGTCACAGGGTCACAGGCTGGTTAATGGAGAACAGAATACATAGATTTGATCAGCTGGCCCCAATGACTTATATGGATAGACATGACACGCCGCTTTAAAGGCTCGGGCCGAGATGCAGCGGAAGCGGCGCCATCTTGCTACAGTATTCTTAAAGGCGCAGGGCTATATAAACAATGCTGAGGACTAACGACATAAATTTTTTTAGTGGGTAAGATGAGCCCAATAGTGCATGTACTTTATTATACAATGTCACAAATACTCGGTTATTGTAATTTAAATAATAGCAACCATGAATTTAACAGAAACGCAAATCCAGAGCTTTTTATTTACAATCACAACGGTAGTCAAATCAGCAATGGTATAAGCAATACAGAACAAATGGGATAAATGTATAA